>NC_090872.1:47712742-47722742 GCF_036669935.1 Montipora foliosa
TGAAAAGGATCTACGGAGGTCACAAGCATCAAGCGTCCTGATGCCCTACGCACACCTGAGCTGAGGGTCAGCTCCAACGACAGAGTAACTCTTGCCCTCACATACCACCCTTTCAACAAGCAAATCAAACACTTTCCATTTCAAAACTTCCGCATTCTATCAACCGACCAACAGACTCGTCATATCTTCTCGCAACCACCTGTCGTAACTACAAACGCGATCTCAACCTAAGAAACTTACTTGTACACTCAGATAACCACGCACGTAGTGATCAGAGTGGCTCGCTTGCCTATTATCCACGTTGCCATACCTGTGCTTACGTCACTCTCACTTGTTACATCTCGCTGAAAAACGTCCTCACATGGTCCAGAGGAGTTCGTTTCTAACGTTCAAGATCAATCACATCTTGTTCGTGTGTCCGCCTTGACTATTTGAAACGTCCACCGAAGAAGTGTGAACTCTCCCAATGTCTGTTACAATAAACTACTTTTTAAACAAATCACTTGACTCACCTCGTGCCGGTATGTAAAAAGTTGTTGAGAAAATTCATTGGTCGAGCAACTTTTATCCCAGCCGCAGCCAGCGTTTGTTCAGGTAAGATTATATTTATACGACATTTTTAAATTTATATAACCTCAGAGATAGAACCACCTCCCTTGCTTACGTACCTTAGGCCAGTCAGTCGCATAACAGAGCTTAAGGTCCGATTCAAACGTCGAACTTTTCATGTGCAAAATCTAATGCAAATGAGCGAAAACAACAGATTTTTCTCGTTTGCATTAGATTTGGCACATGAAAAGTTCGACGTTTGAATCGGGCCTTGTAAGTCCACACAAATAGGCCATTTACCCAGTTCATTTCAGCTTACGTTAAGAGTAGTTTTTTTAATTTGAGTGAAAAGTGAATCTTATTTCGGGATAAGGAAAAAATGCAATTGGCCTCACCATGAAAAAGAGGTTGAAGTGAATTAGATAACTTCTCGTCCTTGCAAGGACATGGAATTTGATGCACGTCTACCCAACGAGACTTCATAGAATAAAATGTGTAGCACTTGTAACTGTCCTATCCAAACAAGCAAATTCACTGTCTGGTGCCTTTTCTAGCTCTTATGACCTTTCGAGAGAGACCACGAAATCGGTTACACTTGAAGTGCATTCGAGTTATCAATGCTTACCGGCTGAAGAGATATATGACCAGCTCAGGAACGCTCCACTGAAAATCGATCCATAGTAACACACTAAACCAGTTCACGTTGTTTGAAGAATTGTGGAGTTAGAAATGCTGATTCGACCAATCGTTTCAAAACTAATATTTGTCCTTTAATTGGCACGACAATGTGTACATCCAATAATTGTAGACAGTTTTGCCTCCCTAACCCTTGTGAATGCGAGTGTTTGTTCCACTTTCCTATTCTTCAGACACACTCGTCGCGTTTGGAATGCACAATTGTCATGATCAAAGCAATTTTTTATGCCTTACTCTAAATTACATTTTCGATTACCTCAATTAAGGAGGCTCAAATCAGTTTGAATACTTTCAACGAACTGTACTATTTGGAAGGATTGAATCTACCAAACTCTTTCATATGAAACACCAATAGATGCCTAACAAAATGCACTCTTTAATGTGACGTACAGGTTAGCACGGCGACAAAATAGCTATCTAAAAAACAGCCTATATTTTGTCTTTAAACGCATATATCTCAAAAACGAACTGGGTGACCTCCACTGTTTATTCCTGGAGAGTTATACGTTATTAACACGCTAGGATAAAACGTTCTGCAAAGTTTAAAAAGATTCTCTGGAGCAGATTCATTGCCACCTTTATTAAGGTGGCTTTAATCCGCTCCAGAGAATTTTTTAAAAGTTGCAGAGATTTTCGTCTTTGCTTGCTAATCACTTACGAGCAATAAAAAATGGGGCGTTTTTAGATGGTTCTTTGGTTACCATGGTAATTTATTACGTGACATTAATATATGCATCTGGTTAAGCAATTGTTAGTGTTTCATACGGTACCATAACATTGCCATTCAGTGAAACAGCGTTAGAGTTAATCTTTCTATTAAAACAATCATCCATATTCAATAGCCGTTTTGACCAATCGGATGAATTTCACTACACTACCTAGTAATTCACCCAACAAACCTAAAAGCTCGGGGAGGGATTTGAACGTGGCCCCAGCGGTTTAAATAGATGAACAATGGAATGCAAATGAACCTGAAGCATTATATAATGCAACCGCCTACTTTGTTGCGTTCCTGGTAGCCTTTGGAATGCAGACGGTCTTCCAAGTCTTTTTTCTCTTGCTCTTGCGTCTTTAGGCTGCCTAATTAAATTGTCGTTTTGGAGGCATTTTGGTCTCGGTTCAAGAGCCCTCAAAACACTAAAACAGAGCATTTTTACGCTTACCAGCCAACGTGAATAAAATTTTTATACATCGCTGAATGACATTTCTTCGATTCCCAGGTGAACTGGACTGGCGCGTCTTTCTATGTAACACTAGGTAGTTACTTTTTCTTCATTGGTCAGGGTGTTTTTCGATTCCCAGGCGAACTGAACTAGACCGCATGTCACGAAGGAATGGTCTTTTTTCCATCACGATGGTCAAAACGGCTATTCAATATGGAGGAGTCATGATTTTAAGCCATTTAAAGCACGCGAATTTTCTCTTTTTGTGATAGCTATCCCTACTGGAATAAATTTTACTTGCGCGCTGCTTTGAATTTATCTCTTTAAAGAATGCCCAGCGTGCAACAACCGTGAACGACACGAGATAAACACTTGAATTTAAGAATTAAATGAATTCTAAATTTAGCTGGAGTCACGTGAGTGGTAAATAATTAGCGTGCAAAGTTCTTTGGACGCTATTATTGTTGTTTATTGTGACTGCAGAGAACGTCAGGGGCTACTACTAATTGCTCTGCTCTGTTAAAATGAGTGGAAAGCCAGTGTTGAGGGATGAGGGAATGCTCAAAGACATCTTCCAGCTCTACGATACATCTGGAGGTGACAAGATTGAAGTGAATAAACTTGGGCAAGTTTTGAGATCGGCGGGGTTAAACCCGACTCAGAGCGAGGTCCACAAAGTTGAACGCGATGTGGGGAAGACAACTGTGTCGTTCGAGGAATTTCTCCCCATCTATAACTCGGTGGCTCAGCACATGGCAAGTGTGACAAGCAAGGCGACCCCGGAGCAAATTGTGGATTGTTTCAAGCATTTTGATCGAGACGGAGCTGGCAGTATCTCTTCTAGTATGCTCCGTCATGTTCTTACTTCGTTGGGAGAGAGGTTAACCGATGAAGAATTTGATGCATTGACTACAGGGCACGTGAGCTCGAAAGGAGAGATCAATTACGAAGTATTTGTACCAGCAATTATGACAAACACTGACTTTTAATCAGACAAGGAGCCCAAGTACAGCGATCGTTGATGTACTCTTTGATCTCCAAGAAGAAAGTGGAGAAAGTGAAAGCGATTGCTGAAAACCAATATCGACATAATATTGGCATGACACCCAGTGTTGACCTTTCAAACATCTGGATTCATGGCATTTTAAGACCTTTTATGAATCAACACTAAGTGTTAATTAGTCTTATACTAAGGTTATCGCTTCTCTCAAAAAGTAAGAAAACGTCTTGAGAAGGTTGGGCTTATCTTTATTGCTCTTCAAAAATAAGGGAAATATGGCAATGTTTAGTTGAGCGTGTAAATTTCACGAGTGAACTGTCGACAGCTTATCTTATATGTATTAACCTGTCCTAGCCATATGTAAAGATCAATTAGAGATATGAAATGTATGGATAGATAAATATCTGCAGTGTTTGCATGCAGAGTGTTTTAACCATCGTATCTCATTTCTTACGCGCGCATACGTAATCGACTTTATGGCTGTCTGCTGCTGCTTACATGGTATGGTCGTTCAGCTTTGCTGATTATCATTAGCTTAAAGCCCATTTCCGAAAACAAAATACAGGATGGCATACGTCAATTTAAAAGCGCTTGAAAAAAATATCTACAGGATTTTTGCAAAGTAATCCCAGTTTCTGGTTTATGTCTAAATAATTTCACGTGATAACGATTTTTTATGGCAGAGATGATGAGTGACTGCATCGGTCCATAGCAGAAATCGGAAGCGGCAATAAGCATATTGTTTATTTGATATGCGCTTTAACCATGGAAAAGGGACAAGAATGCGATCCATGGGATTTTACGGGCAACACTAAAAGCCGGAATCCGGACGCGAATCCGGAATCCGGAAACCAGAAACATCCATAAATCGCGAGCACTACAGCAACTCATCCACTGAATAGATCACTACCAGTCCACTGGATAACTCAATTGGTGTTGCAAGTGTTTATCCGGTGGATAGCGTCATCCACCTTTTGAACAATCGAGGCCTCGTTTCTTGTACATCTTGATTATCATCAAGTGGAAATCCCCGTCTCAAAAGAGACATCAAGTAAATGAATGGATCATAATCGAAATTTGTTTATTGTGCACGGTCAACTTTACATGAAAGTAATAATGTTTGAAATTTATTAAATAAACAAAATTGTCTTTCCTTCCTTTAATTGATTGATTGCGGGAGGCTTGGTGGCAACATAGTTAGTGTGCTCGACTCCGGATCGAGTGGTCCGGGTTCGGGTTCTAGCCGGGGAAATTGTGTTGTGTTCTTGGGCAAGACACTTTCACGGTGCCTCTCTCCACCCAGGTGTATAAATGGGTACCGGCAAATTTAATGCTGGGGGTAGCCCTGCGATGGACTTGCATCCCATCCAGGGGGGAGTAGAAATACTACAGAAACCGGAGATATAAAGCGCTGGCATGATGGGCCTTTCTAGTAGTCGTAACAGAGACTTTACCTTCCTTTGATTAGGCAACCTCGTTCCCAGGGTCTCTCTTCTCTGCCTCCATTGTCGTTGAGAAAAGACGACGACGATGGAGGCAGAGAAGAGAGACCCTGGGAACGAGGTTGTTGATTAGGTTCTATGTATGTCATTCTCATACTATTTCCTTTAGCTATCACCACATCCTCCAAAATAGGTGATTACAAACGGGCTATGTCACGTTATTTTAGGGTGTATAGGGGAAATCTTAGTTAATCACGAGTTTAAAACTCGAAAATGGTAATGTAGAATTCCTTTACTGAGCCGTGCGAGAGGTCGTGAGTTCAGTTCCGGCCGGACCAACACTCAGAGACTTTAAATAACTGGGGAGAAGGTACTGCCTTTCCTTTGTAATTACATCCACAAATAGTTAGACTTTCGAGTCTTCTTAAGGACTATGAAGACCTATCAATCGTAGGCCCCGTATCACAACCCTTGTTCATAAAATCCGACACACTATTCAAAAAAGAGGAGGGTACGGTCCGAGTTTCCGGTGTTGTGTTGTGATATCAATTCTCTCGCAAATATGTGGCAGGGTTAGTGGCGCTGTTTCAAAAAGGCTTATGATGTATGAGGCCATGCAAGCAAAACCAGTCATAAGTCAAGGGGGGCGTTGCTGAGTGCTGGAGCATGTAGAAGTATGTTCGTTTTCCCTTGTGTCAAATTGTTGTCCTCCGCGACGCTGTGTATCAAAATGGGGAGCGAATTCCATCACCTCTGAATCCGTCCTCGCACCCTAATTAATTCGTTGCAAACCTCACCAGGCTTGCGGATCAATTCATCTACAGTCAATTCTCTTTTTTCAATTCCCGATGGTGTCCGCTTACCATCGGGAATTGAAAAAAGCGTCCGTTAGTAGAGGTCTTCGCTTACGAGAATTATTTCCATAAAGTGACACTTCAAATACATGTTGGACTCTTGTTCATGTCAAACGAACGGACAGCATGCTTTCACGCGGACAAATGGAGATTTGAGAGAACCGACCCCGCGGTTCTGTGCCAAGAGTCAATAATTATACGTAGGGTGTCCGCTTAGGAGAGACGGTAAACAAAAGAAAATCCAACTATAATTTGAAGAGTCCGCGTCCGTTTACGAAATAGTGTCTGCTTACGGGAATGTGTAAATACAGAGTTGGTATGGAAAAAAGTGTCTGTAAAACTAAGTAGAGCTGTGGTTAGCGCGAGTTGACTGTCTTTGCCAATAATCGCTGTGACGGCCGCAGAAATCTTCCGCGCACCGGTGGCTCAGTTGGTTGAGCGTCGAGCTATCACGCGGGAGGTCGAGGGTTCGAACCCCGGCCGGATCAACACTCAGGATCTTAAAATAACTGAGGAGAAAGTGCCGCCTTTGTAATTTCGTCTGCAAATGGTTAGACTTTCAAGTCTTCTCGGATAAAGACTGTAAACCGTAGGTCCCGTGTCACAAATATCTTCTCTATTCATAAGTTCCCTGTGGGACGTTAAAGAACCCACACGCTATTCGATAAGAGTAGGGGATGAAGTCCCCGGTGTTGTGGCTGTCCTTTTCTCTCCAGCAGAAGTGGCCGGCTTGGCGGTGATGTCTCTAAAAAGGCTTGTGGTGTATGAGGCCACCAAAGCAGAAACAGCCACAAGTCAAAAAGGGACTTTGCTGAGTGCTGGAACATGTAGATGTAGATTTGTTTTTTCTCAACCGCGTTTGATCTAACCCTTTCTAGGTTTCTCCATAGAAAAGTGGAATTCCCAGAAACATCCCAAAACTATTAATCCATTACTGAACCTTCACCGGATCTGTCAAGCTTTTCCAGGGCAGTAAGTATTAGCCTGCGAATACAGCCGCCGCAGGCTAACTAAGTGATTCACTGCGTTATGAATTTTTCGCCCCTGGGTATGTACAGCGGTTCTCCTTTCGAACGGTAAAATCACTCATGCATATCGGAAGGTAAAAAGTAAGTACTGAGAGTATAGATCGTTTTCACGTGACGTCATCATTTTCTAAAATCCAAAACTAAAGAGCCACGAAAGTTTTTATCCTCATCAGGCATAAGGGCGGTAAATTTGTATCCATTTGCAATTTTAAAGCTCAATAGCGTGCTTCGTTTGGAAACCAGAGCATTTTGAATTTCTGAGTTATAGCGGTGCGTGAAACGAGGCGACAATCGAGTTTATTGAGAAATATATATTTATCTCATGGTTTTGAGCCTTTTTAGTTTTTAAAGCATTAGGAAAAGTGCTTAGGTAAATGAATGTCTGTTCAGTACAGATAATCACTCGCCTAGATAGCCAAAGTAAGTAACAAATGTTGACACTATCTTCCGGCCGCCATATTGGTGCACCACAGATGTGCACCAACATGGCGTTTTCATACTGGGCTCTGTAAATTTCTGCGAAACATTTCGACGAATATCTGAAGTTTGGCGAAACGCACAGGCGTAAAACTTGGAGAAGTGTCTTCTTCACTTATCTTCTACAACATCACGAATTCTTGACTTTTTCCACTGGATGGTTTTCGATTTATTTTTTTATTGCGTGACAGTGAAAACGATCTATTGTAGAGTAGAGTATTGGTCAGGAGACTTGACTATTAGAGTGTAATGTGAAGTGCTAGTTTTCTACCCATATGAACCATGTGGGCGTTAGCCCTACTAATGGAAATGGGCCGACACAAGGACAGAGAAAAACTGACCATGCCGGGTTGTCCATAAGTTGTTCGGCCACTTTTGAGCAACTTTTCTGATTTCGAGCAACTTTCAATCCTTCGAGCAACTTTTCGGATTCCGAGCAACTTTCTTCTGCTTTGAACAGGTTTCTTGCCTTTTAAGAGATTTCACAACTTCAAAGTGCTTATTAAAGTTCTCATATTGGACATTGGTTGCTTTCATCATGATATACCTTTTGCAAACAACATTTGCACACTATCCGACACCATTCCTTCACTATTCCTTGGTCTGGAGAATACGGCTAGTGGTGGTCTGCCTGTGGTAGTTTTACAAGGGTCAGCGGATATGGTAAAAAATACAAAATGGCGGAGCTGAACGATAGTCCATGCTCGAGTGACCATGATGAATTCACTACTTGCACAATCCCATAATACACCTCTATTACCCCTCAAAACTTTTGCATAACCATTGTTTGCAATTTCTCCAAGGACATGAAAATGTCCCAAGAAAAGTCGAAAACAATGCTTATGCAGATGTTTGGGGGGGGGGGGGGGGTAAAAAAGGTGTATTATGGGATTTGTGCAAGTAGTGAATATTCAGATCCTCTAGAAATAGCAGCTAGTGCCGGAGCTAGGTTCTCAGCCCCCCACGAATGCCATCCCAGCTGGTTCCTTTCTTTTTCCACAGTTCTTCTCCACGTTTCTCTCGGCCGGCCTCGTCTCCTTTTTCCTTCAGGTGCCCACGTTAGTGCAGTCCTCGAGATGTTACTAGGACTAGTCCTCAATATGTGTCCTATCCATCGCCATCTTCTCACTAGGTTCAGTACTCCAGAAAAAGCTGGTATTTCCCGGCAAAGAAAGGTGCAAACTAATCCAGCAGAAAGAAAGAGAATCGTGCGCGGTTCAGTCGATCTAAATGTGTTCTCGTGGGATAGAGTTAAGGAGTTCAAAGACCAGTGGTGCCAGGAAATCTTAGATGTGACGCCTGCAAAGAACTTGAACCTCTCTTAAAAAAGACGAGCTCTGTCAAGAAGCATGTATCATCCGTGAAGCATATCAAATCACTGGAGAACATAAAAAAAACCAAGTAGAAAGATCAGAATATCAAGGATCTCCTAGGAAAAACACGTGGGGGAGCAAAAGAATCAACATTACCTGAGGACATGAGACTATCGCTACGACCTAGTGGAAGCCTTAGTGAAGGCGGGTATACGTATTCCCCTTTCAAAAGTAGACAGTCTGCGGCAATTTCTTGAAAAATATGGTCATCGCTTAACATCTCGCACCCATCTGGCGGAATTTATTCCCTTGATTCGTTAGAAGGAGATGGACTATCTTAAATCAGAAATAGCTGCCAATTGCCCTTTTTCTGTATTCTTGATGGGAGCACCAGGCTCGGAGAAGCGTTAGCAATTATTGTGCGCTTCATTGACAGAGATTGATTCCATGCCTGGCTGTAGAGTATGGAATTCAACCAAACCAGCTTCTAGTAGCAATGCGAGATGGCGCATCAGTAAATAAAGCTGGGTTGCGTCAAGTCAAGTTTTTATTTTCCAACATTCTTAATGTGACATGTTTCTCTCACACTATTGACAATGTTGGCAAGCACTTTGCATTTAGCGTCCTAGACACATTTTCTAGGTGTTGGAATACAATGTTTTCTTTTAACCCAGCTACTCGGCTATTGCGGAAAACAAGAACTGGGACAGCGATGCGACTTCAGTCCAATACCAGATGGTGGAGCAAGTGGGAAGTCCTGAATCAGGTGATGGAGTTTTCGGCGATGTAGAGCCTTTCCTAAGAGAAAACGAAAACCTTTCTCCTGTTTGTCGTGCAGGCCTGTTGGAGCTTTTTGATCACCCATGCAGTCACTGCTAGAGACGTAGACATTGAGCTTGCTGCTATAAGAGACGCTGGCCATCACTTTGTTAAGGCAACATACTATCTGAAGGGGATGGTCCATTAGTATTTAGCTGCTATGAGCGTTTGTCAGCATTAGCCCAAGCAATAGCTATTGGATCATATCCCAACACTGAGGCCAAAGCTCACGAACATGCAGGTGAAAATATGGTGTTGTACAACCAGTTGGTTGCTGAAGCAAAGGCATGCATCAACCTGGGCTTCCACTTTTACCAACAGAAATTCAGCGTACAATTGCATCATATCACATATCATATCATCATATATCTTTATTTACCCTCGGACTTTTAGAGTAGCTTGGTGTAGCTAATATCTCCGAGCATTTACCCTCCCAACCATGATACACCACAGAAGACAGACCACAACACCGGGAACTACATGCATGATACAGTCCGTGCATTTGAGGCTGCAGACTTATGCTGCCCAATGCAAGTGCAAGCGCTACAGCCAACTGCAGCCTCAGTTCAGGAACTGAAGCAATTTAGCTTCATTACTGATGCACAAGTTGTACAGCTTGTGGAAGAGCTCTCCAACTAGTGGATCCACAGACTACTTTG
>NC_090872.1:47727742-47730242 GCF_036669935.1 Montipora foliosa
TCGCGAGAGCCAGTAAATATACAGCAAATAGTACTAGTTGAGGAGGGCGATGGGGAAATGTCGGGAAAAAAAAAAAAAAAACAAACTGGACTGCCATCGGATCAATACCCCTGCGCCACCCTCGAAGGCTTTACCCTAAATTTGGCGTGGATACGCTGATACGGAGATTACGCACTGGAGACACCGAGCGTAGTGGATTCGCAGTTTTCACCCTTCCCGAGGCGCCAAACAAAAGAGCGAAGGATCATTGAGGTATATGCAAAGTATAGTTGAGGAAGGGGAAGATACGATACAATCATACATGTACGTTTATTATTCAGGCGATTTCCAACCGAGTAGATTTTTGGCGAGTAATGGTCGTGACCGAGTGAAAAGAAAACGTTCCCATTTATCAAATATCCGTAATTTTTACTTCCAAAGGTTGACCATGGCTCACTTATGCTCCAGAAATGCAACGCGATGACAAAAATAGCAGAGTTGGAGAAAGAACTCCACGATTGACAACAAGTTGGCAAAATTAGCGAGTTTTGGCGATATTTTGCCAATTTCGTTCGTCAATAGTTCCATCCATTGGTAATTGACACACACGTGGGTGAACCTTGGCGATTTTGGCGATTTTGACAAAAGAGGAAATTTTGGGCGATCATTGTTGCCAATGTTTCGCCAAATTAGTTACCATCCTGGTATATGGACACCACTTCGGGTGAGTATTGGCGGGTTTTGGCGCGCCTTTTGGCGAATTTGACAAAAAACTCGGCAATTATAGCGGATATTTCAAAAGTGCAAGCGGCTCGTTTCAGGTGATTAGGCCTAAGCACTATTATAATAACTTTAGCTTTTATTTTACGGTTCGAAGAAAGCAGGTCGTTTACTGATTACGCCTAAGCGGCTCCTTTCAGTGATTAGGCCTAAGCACCCTCGTAAATTTTAGCTTTCATTTTGTGGTTCGATTAACTACACCTATCACGAGATCGTCTTGCCCTTGAACAATTTTCCATTCATCGGACTACGGGATGCCGGGACCGCGGTGGCTACTCGTTATACTTGCTTGCCCTTGACTAATTTTCAGTCTATCAGCGGTCACAAATTATTGCTGACTTTTGGGGCTCATTTAATTCGAAATTCAAGCACGCTTTCCCAACAGACCTGTTTAATTTCCTGTTTCATTCCCCAGTTATTTTCCGGTGGTCAACTGTTAAATGACATGAGGATTTGAAAAAGGGCTTTTCAGCTTGTGTTTTTTCCTCTCGATGCTAACACACTTGGTGGCTTTCGCTTCTCCACTTTTCAGACAGAAATAAGTTCTTCAGAGAAAAGTGGAGTGAAAATCACAAATTGTGCGAATAAATTACAAGAGAAATGGATACGCGGATACTGAGATACGCACTGGAGACACCGAGCTGAGTGGATACGCCAGGGCCACCCAACGAGAATATAGTTCAAAACCACTTCTACATAGCATTGTTAAACTTATTTTAGTATTTAAACGGCAGATATAGGCATATTTTTATCCCCCCAAAAATTTTCATCTGTTCGGATTCCTAGCTAAAAGTCTAGTGATCCGAAAATTATAGGGATCAAAACGTACCTTTTCGAAAATTTTAGCCAGAAAAAAAGGCTCCCGAAAATTCTAGGTGACCTTTTAGGGTAAAAATCCGTTAAAAATGAGCAATTACACCATTTTTCAGATGTTCGAAAATCCTAGGAGAGGCAGGAAAGCAAGAAATTTTACACCAAATGTTCCGAAAATTATAAATTTCAAATCGTCTTCCGAACAGATATTCTCCGAAAATTGACTTTGGGTGCCCCTGATACGCAGTATTTCTCCTTCCCGAGGCGCCAAACAAAAAGATCGAAGGGGACCGTTGATGTATATGTATTTCTCGTTCGTAAAGCACGATGATCGAGTGAAAAACAGTAATGTTTCTTAAAGCGCGATCAATTTCCTTGTTGATATGTATCTCTCGTTCTTATAGTTGCGTTGATCGAATCATTTACAATTCGGTTAACTTTCATTTTACGGTTTCGGTTAACTACAGGAAATAGCACTCGATTCCTGTTTAAGACTAAGCGCTCATTTCAGTGATTAGGCTAAGCACTCTCGTAAAATTGTAGCTTTCATATTGTGCTTCGGTTTACGACACTATTCACGAGTAAGTGTCAAGAAGAAAGCACTGCAGTACACTTAAATACACTTTTCATGAGATCTTGTGAGGAAGAAAGCACTCGTTTACTGATTACGCCGAAGCGCTCGCTTCCGTGATTAGTCCAAAGCACTCTCTTGAAAATATTAGCTTTCATTTTGTTGTTCGGTTCACTACACTTTTCACGAGATCGTCTTGCCCTTGAACATTTTTAGTCCTCGACTACGGGATTGCGGACCGCGAGGCAGTTCATTATAGCGATATTTCAAAAGGTAAGCCCTCGTTTCAGTGATTAGGCCTAAGCACTATTGTAAATTTTAGCTTTCATTTACGGTTCGAAGAAAGCAGTCGTTTAC
>NC_090872.1:47735242-47740242 GCF_036669935.1 Montipora foliosa
TCGTTCTGCTTTTCCTAGTGCGATTTTCGCGATTTTTCGCAAATTTCGGAAAAATTGTTAAAATCGCGAAAATCGCAACTATTGTATGGGACTTGTCTTCTCTAGCTTTTCAGTGTTCTGTGATTTTTGCAATTTTTCGCAAATTTCGTAATTTTTGCAAATATCGTTAAAATCGACAAAATGGCAACTCTTGTAAGGGACTTGTCTTCTCTGGCTTTTCAGTGTTCTGCGATTTTTGCGATTTTTATCATAATTCGCAAAAATCATCAAAACCGCAAAAATCGAAACTCTTGTATGGAAATTGTCTTCTCTGGCTTTTCAGTGTTCTGTGATTTTCGCGATTTTTCGCAAATTTCGCAAAAATCGTCAAAATCGCAAAAATCACAACTATTGTATGGGACTTGTCTTCTCTAGCTTTTCAGTGTTCTGTGATTTTTCGCAAAATTCGCAATTTTTGCAAACATCGTTAAAATCGCCAAAATCGCAACTATTGTATGGGACTTGTTTTCTCTAGCTTATCAGTGTTCTGCGATTTTTGCGATTCTTGGCAAAATTCGCAATTTTTGCAAATATCGTTAAAATCGCCAAAACGGCAAATCTTCTAGGGGACTTGTCTTCTCTAGCTTTTCAGTGTTGTGCGATTTTTGCGATTTTTTGCAAAATTCGCAATTTTAGCATTCGCGCTTTTTTTTCTGCGTGCATAACTCACGAAAAGAAACAGGTCTGTTGGAGGCCTGCTTGAGTTTCAACAAAATCAGCCCCAAAACTCAGCAAAAAATTGTGACGCCGATGAATAATAAAGTAGCTGCTATTTTCAAAACGATGGAATTACCTGGTGATAAATAACATCGTCTTGGACAGTAAATTTTTGACTTTGCAGAAACCATGGTCAACCTAAAGAGTTGGGCGATTGTGATCTTTTTGTTGAATTCGCACATTTCTTGTCAAACTTTATAAAACTTGAAACAAAAAGAAAATTAACAAAAACAAAAACCCGATATCTTGCCATCATTTGACACAGATGCTTCACTGTTTCGCGAGTAAACACGCCTCGGTAACTTGATCACGGCGCCCGCTGAATTCGATGTCACGTTCGATTTTGCGATTTACTTGTGCAGCCTAAAGTACAATAACTAAATTGAACGTAGTAAAAATCTCCCGAAATGTTTTCCGCTGATGGTAACTGTTTATATTCCCGGTTCAAAATTATTCTTGTTTTCATGTCGTAAATTTTGTTGCTGATGGCAAAATCTTTTACTCTCGATCGATCGTTCTGAAAACTTCCTTCTGCTCTTCCTAAAAACGGTGTATCAATATTTACTTACTTTTGTATGAATATTTGTTTTGCACAAAGCAGGCTAACAAAATCTGTACCTTGCTTAGTTCGCATTTTGGAGCGTTAAAATAGAATTTTCGGTCCGCTGCTTCTGTTACACAGTGGTATATTTTTTAGGTCACCCATCCAGGTACTAACCCTGCCGGACAGGTTAACGTCAGTGAACTTTTGTATTACAAATGTGTCAGACGCTCAGAGTGCACGCTTAAACATGTGGTGAAAAGAACTTGTGAGGGAACTTGAAAATGATCAACATGTCAGCCTAGAAGCCAATGTTTCTCGATTCCCTTTTATTTTCTTCAATCTTTCTGGGTTTAGTACTTTGCTAGTAACCACATGTCTTCTCAGGAGGCTATTTACATAAGACTTCTACCATGGCACTACAGTGATATACAATACCAAAACAATATCGTGCACTATTAGAGCTACATATTACACAAAGACAGCTTGAATCTCCTGGAAGACAAAACGCAGCTCAGTTGACAATATGGAATAAAGCGCTGTGTTACTGCACTACCACACGTACGCAATACGTGCCTATTTTTTCTAAAGATGACAGGATTTTTTCCTTTCTGACAAATGATTAATAGGCTGGAAGCCAGGTTTTTAACCTCAGAAAAAGATATGTTTTGTCATATGAATGTGTGAGCCAAAGGGCCTCTGCTGGTACGACTTCTGGGTGACCCCTTTAATGGTCTTAATGACCCCTGACTTGAAAATTTTGACTGGAACGCTGCAGTTCAGTACCACCCAACTCAGTCCCTTCTGTTTTTGAGTAACACGTACCACAGGCAGCCCAGCGTACGCTCATGGAGCGTCTAGGTTATGTTAAAAGTTAGTTCCACACAATTTGAACCGGGAAGACATTTTTTTTTGCATTCCAGATATTTCAAGATTCAAGTAAGACAAGAATAAGGAAGAATTTCTGTCTCGCCCCACATCTCTTAGCTCTTTAGGGTAGATTCAAACATGTAGCTCACTAGCAATCCTACAATGCATTCCAGAGAATAGAACAAAAAAACAGCTTATTTTGGAATACCACAATTATTTATCAGGGGTGACTGATTATGGAAAAATTTGCAATCAGCCAATATCAAAAATGCCATAATACGTTTTGTTTGTCCCTCTAATATTTTGCATAAGCACTCGGTCTTTTTTTCTCTTCGGACTTAAAATGGTCCCAAGAGAAACTGGAAACAATGCTTATGAAAATCTTGGAGGGACGAACAAAGAGTATTATGGTCAGCTTCTGATATTTGCTAATTAATGCACTAATTTGTTTATGATTTTTTTCCATTTCTCCAGTACCTTCAGTGGCACCTGGAAACTTTAAATTAAATTCAAGCTCTTCCCTTACTTTGGATATCTTGTGGGATGCAATACCACAAAAGCAGCAACAAGGAAAACTCCTGGGTTACAGATTCCTGTACAGAAAAGAGGGATCTGACACTGAGCAGAATGTAGATGTTGGGCCGGATATTCTCATGCACAAAATCACAAACGTTAAGTTTGCAAGTTACTCTGCAAGAGTAGCTGGATTCACCATAGTTGGTGTTGGAAAATTCACAGTTGCATTAAAAAGATTTCCGCATGAAGGACGTACTGTATAAAATAAATGTAGACTATAGAACATAGTACATAGACTGTAGAATTCTGGGCTTCATAGGAACAGTACATGCACATATTAAGCTGGAAGCCTTTGTAGAATTATTACACAACATTAAGAGTTTTCATCATTATTTTAATGATATGGAAATAAGCAGCTTTGTATTCAATAATTATTTGGTAAATGGTAATTGATATTATTATACATCAGACTCATTATGAAAAATCTGATTGGTCGAGAGCATTCAATCAATTCACAATAGCTTGTGAAATTGACATGATAAATGTAATATCTGCTGCAGATATTACATTTATCATGTCAAGTTCAACGTCTGCCTGGTTACTAAGCCCCTTGGAGTGTTCTCCTCAGAAACAAAATGGCTGAAGTACGCTTCGCTTCTGTTTCTGAGGATGAATTATGTGAAAAATATATAATAAAACAATTATTGAATTCGGTTTTCCCATGATATCATGAAATCTCTAAAATAGGGAATCTCTAAAAGGGGGAATCTCTAAAATAATGAATCTCTAAAAGGGGGAATCTCTAAAATAGGGAATCTCTAAAATAGGGAATCTCTAAAAGGGGGAATCTCTAAAATAGGGAATCTCTAAAATAGGGAATATCTAAAAGGGGGAATCTCTAAAAGGAGGAATCTCTAAAATAGGGAATCTCTAAAAGGCGGAATTTCTAAAACGGGGAATCTCTAAAATGCAGAATCTCTAAAAGGGGAAATCTCTAAAATAGGGAATCTCTGAAATGGGGAATCTCTACAAGGGGGAATCTTTAAAATCCGGATCGAAATCTCTAAGAGCCAGTATTTCAGTAAGGATAACTGAAGCAGAACGAGTGCGTTTGCAATTCTTGTTATATTATATTTTGTTCGTTTTGCTTTTCCCCCTAGTTTTTACTATGCTCATGTTGTGACTGTTTCGCCAGCACAAGTGTAGGTCATCACAAACAGATGAAAACATCACGAAGATAAGATTTTATTCTAAACCATAAAGCTTTCCACTTTTCATGTATCGTACTTCACTTCCTTTGCCATTCATAACCTGATAACTTGGCTAAAAATTAAAGACGGTCTACAAAAAAAGGGCCAAATGCAACTTTATCTAAAATGGAGAATATAAGGTTTTTGCAGGCGTCCAGACGTTCAGACCGTCGTTAAGACAAACGTCTGGACGCCTGCAAAAACCTTATATAGAGATCACTTTCAAAATGCAAAGGCTAAAATTGGCATTGTTTGATCTCTCCGCCCTAATGGCCTTGTCTAATAGCAGTTTCTGGTTGCAAGAAACGTCATGTTTTGCAAAAGAAAAAAAGTCAATGAAAACTTCCCTTTATCTTGATGTTATTACCCTGCTTCCCGAGGTATGGTTTCTCCGCTCTGATATAGATCGACAACGCTTTGGCGTAAACCGGAAACCACCCAAATGCTAAATATGTTTTCATTGTGTCTGGTGGGTTACTTTTAATGGCATAATTAAATAGACAAGTAATGAGAATATAAGGTTAGCGTTGGCTTTGTTATGTAAAAAAAGGCAAGAGAACGTGTTAAGATAAGACTTGTCATCCCCCTTTTGTCCCCCTTTTTCATCTCAACGGCTTCAGGTCAACATGAATAACAATTTCAAGTTGCCGTTGGCGTTTGCCAGCAAAAGAAAAAAGCTGGACGCGCTTGATGGGCTCCCAAAAATATAGCTTCGTTGCGTTGTCTTGCAGTGCCTAATAGACTCTTTTCGGAGTTTCCGTAGACACCAGCACACTAGTTTTCCGAAAATGTAACGTTTCAGCCAAGGCTTAGATTTTATGCACATTAGGGCCGTTTATACGAGAGAAAATAAGCCGCGGCTTACTCTGGCCGCGGCGTACGTAATACGCGAAAGGAACTCTTTATACGAGTATAAACTCCCAGGCTAGGATAAGCCGCGGCTTGAGAAAGCCGTGAACAGTTTGATTTTGTACCATTTATACGGGGTGTTCGCGTCTTATGTAAGCCGCGGCTTATTTTCTGTCGTATAAACGGCCCTATTGTTTCCATGGACAACATTAACAGGA
>NC_090872.1:47750242-47787742 GCF_036669935.1 Montipora foliosa
CAACTCTCGGCTACTCTCCTTGAATCTCGAGAGCTCTCATCGAATTTTAACCTGCTCAAATTTTTCATGAGAGTTCGTGAGAATTTTCTCTCGTTTGGGCTAAGGACAAGAGTTGCAGTCAGCAGTTACTGTTTTTTTCTTTCCAGCGGTGTCAGATAAAAACGGAAAAAAAAATAGTATATGGTGTCGAATTCGGGGGACCAAGGACAACGCCAACGCAAAGGCTTTTAAAAATAAGTATCTCCTTCGTCCTCATTAAACATATGCATTAGAAATAAACAAGTTGAAGCTTTTCCTTTGCGCACGAAATTCATTTTACCGGCTGGCTAGTCGCCATATTTACGTCAGAAAGGGTTTTCCTAGGGTGTTTCCCAGCCTCTCTCTTTTGTTTGCGCGTGAACTTTAGACAAACTCTCGTCAACTCTCGCTCTCTTTTGGCCAACTTTCAATCACTCTCATCGACTCGCATGAGCTTTCAAGAGTTTCAACTCTCATCAACTTTCGCTCTTCGTTACACATAAGTAGTGGGGACAATGTCTACCCGTTACGACTGTACGGATTTCGACAGGGTTGCCTTGTATATCATCCACCAGAAGTCTAGGATATAATCTCGTTTAGCTGGTTCTGAAGGGTGGATTCAGAGTTCCTGTTACAATTTCCGCGGATCAGCTGACGTCATTGGAATGATCATAGTTAATAGAGGGGACTGGTTTCGAAGCTCGGCAAACATGAAAGGAGCAAACAAAGATGCCAAGATTTAGGTTGGAAAGTCCACGACCGTGCACAATCTTTTGTTTTGCGCTCATACACTATGCATAAATTCCGTAACCAACACGTTTCTATTGGTTAGTTCCTCAGTACGGAGTAAACAACTATTGTGTTTTGTGCACGGTCAAGGCCAAAAAAGAGAACAAAAACCTACAACAAAGAAATTTGTCGGGTTTCATAACCATTCACCTCTATTTACTATGGAATGATTGAACGGGATTGCCGCTTTGAAATTGGTTCTTAGACCAAAACACTGCAGATCCGTGGTGAACACCAGGCCAAATAGAAATCACTTTTTGCACTGAAAATCTCTCCTCTGTATTTTGTATCTGATACCCAGGATTTTCCATTCGCGTACGTCAGTCCAAGAATGATTGGGATTATTACGTAACGTAAATCACTACAAATGCGGCTTCGGGATTTGGTGGTAACCATTTCCATAAACTATCAGTCTCGCTCCAAGTCGTACTTGTGCGCAATCGTACGTGACGTCATCCTTAATTCAATTAGTATGGGTAATCAAATGGTGACGAGTGAAATTAGGGAATAGTTTTACGCTCGTTTTGTCCAAAATCAAATAATTTCCCAAAGCTTTATGCGAGAAAAATCATTTGATTTTGGACAAAAAGCAAGTGCAGAAATTATACCCTGATCTCACGAGTATACTATTTGATTAGCTATTAAAATCATGCGTGACAAATTACGTTCATAAGAGGCCATTTTGGCACTGCAGGCAAAGTTGCCACGGCAACATTGTAATTTTACAAAGAAATATTGGAAATGAACCCTGAAATTTCGCACCAAAAGTGCGGAGTAATTTGTTGTCCATGTTATTAAAAACATAAAGACCTTCCAACAAGGCTGAGGTATTACTAATTTGGACATGAACTGCAACTAGGCCAATATGTGAGATTCTTGAAACTGAATTCTTAAAAATTGACACTGAAAAATTCAAACAGGGGAACCAGAATTGATAATTCCATGCAAGATTGATAAATCCGGCCAACGAACGAGACGTACGTGTTAAGAGGCTGTATCCGTAAAAGCGGTCCGGTCGAGCTGGTTTGAAAAATGGATTCCGATCATTTCTTGTGTGTTGCAAGACTTTCATGTGCCAAACCACAATCCGCTTGATCGGATCTTTTAAATTATTGGAATTTTGATATTTGGTTATGTGAAAGTTCTCTTTACAATAACTTTCTAAATTCTTGCGCGCTCATTAGCTAATTAGCTCTTATCCTTCAGTAAGTATAAAGGAGGATAAATGTTTAATTTATGCAAAAATCTGTGCTACTGTCAAACTGTCAACTTTTTAACCAATGTAATTTTTTCGACTGTTACAAGTAGCTAATCAGAAAGCGAGAAAAGCTATTGGCAATGTTCCCGTCAATTTAAATAAAATTCATGTTTTCGGCTGTTTACTGTGTCTTTTCCCCTCATTTTATCCGGCTGCTGGGGATTTCCACAGCCACTTCGACAATGTTATGACGCAATTTATCATCAATAAGAGGACAGACGCATTAAAAAAATCTACGTCAATTTGTTAATTTGACTAAGGTCCGAGCTTTGTCATTTTCTGTTCTCCTGTAGTTTCTCCCAATTTGCTTAATGAAGACTTCATCCATCACATCTGGTTACTTTCTCGGCTACAACAAAAAACTGTATACCGGTAAGTATACGTCTTTTGGGGTAGACTTCCATATACTGGACTAAAATTACGGAGGACAAAAGAAACATTGTTATTCCGATTATTCCTTGCTGATTACGTATTGCTGTGTTCGTTTTTTGTTTTGTTTTTTTTTTTTTTTTTGGTTTTTTGTTTTATGTTTTATGGACGTTAATTATTTCGGATCCAGTATATGGAAGACCAGCCGGTTTTGGGAAGGAGAGGCTATTGCTGCGAGCGGACAGATTCTGCTTTGGGCGCCTACACAATCGTTCCAGATTCTGCACATGCATGCTGTGTTTTTCGAATTGTGCTGAGTTGGATTCCCCCGTACTCTTGCTGGTTCGTTCAAGTTACTTTGGTTTTCCGCTTAAACGTTCCAAAAAGATATAGGAAAGAAAGTCTCCTGAAAAAAACTAGAGACATTAAAGTTCTCAGAGTGCTTGCAGTACTTTCCTTCAAGTTAGATAAAAGCCTTCAATTCAAAGTGGCAATTCAAATGCACATTCATTTTATTCGTCGATTCTTGCATAGGAACAATTGAACCCAACAAATTGACCGAAGTGAATGGCTTCATAGCCCTGTTGGCTAGCGCAGAGGTATTGGGCTCGAATCCCTTTGAGGTGTCTATCAAATTTGCAGTTCGGTGCTCAGTTACCAGGGCTTTGAATAAAAGCGAGGTTGGAGTTGACCTTACTTTGATACAAACCTCATTTCTTTTCTTATGTAAACAGAAACTCGTCAGCATTACAACAACATGATTTACATAAGAAAATCAATAGGGATTGTATCAAAGCAAGGTCAACTCCAGTCTCGCTTTTATTCAAAGGCCTGGAAACTTAGCACAGAACAGTAAAATGATCTATTGCTTAAATTGTCCAGATAAGCGCGAGTCACTTCCCTCTTTTGTCCTTTCCGATGCCTACAGTGTAATTTTTTTGCTGAAAAACTTCAGTAAAACCGCTTCGCAACCGGTTGAAAATTTCTCCTTCGCACGGCTTTAAAGTGCCTGAAGTAGAATGCCCGCCATGTAGGCGTCATGAAACCTATAAGGCCAAGATTTTCAGGGAAAGTGGGCCCACATCTCCGCAGTAAACACGCTACATTTCACAGCGATGGGTGGAAATGCCGGCGTTCGACGAATCCTACAAGAATATTTCCTCAGCTAACCATTTTCAGGGGATAGTAGCGAAAAGAGGCAAGGACTTACTAAGTTAACGAGTGTTTATACACACTGATACAGGCTACTAATGCTCCAGCATCTTCCCTTTCGTGCCACACATACTTGACTTAATGTAAACTTAGGCCACTTGCCGTATGATTCCTCTCCTGGATATATTTTATTTCCCCATCAATATAAGAGGAGAAGTCAAACGACGGACTATGTTTAGCTAGGCCACTATTAAGAACGTGCGCGCCCATTGCTACTGGGCATCCTTACAGCGCACGGAAATTCACATGCCACGTCATGCATCGGGTGCGCTCTCAAAGTACTAAAATGAACAATGATGGAGCAGATGGTCATTGCTATAGCTTTGCTTGGATTTAACGATCTTGGATGTTCGGTGACCCCTACTTTTCTTTTCAGAAACAGATTTTATTTACAATTGTCTCCACATTGTCCAAAAATGAACAAAAAATCAATATGGGAAGTTAAAAATTTCAAGATTTCTGTCCTCGGGACATGGAATCCTGCCATCTTGCGGCTGCAAGGCGCATGAAACTATGGTAGCTAAATGCGAACTTGTTCTTTAAGGAACCTCAACAGTTAACTAAATTCACTTGATGGGTCCACTTAGACAAAGTTTGGTAGAGAACATTTCACTTCAAAAGATGTAATTGCAATATTTTTGGGCTTACAGACACTGTGGCCTTATTCGTTGAAAAAGCCGGATTTTTTCAGATTTAGGGTGTTCTTCCGGACAAGTTCTCTCCAAAACGAAGTCGGTGTCCCCTCATTTTTTTTACATTTCTGACATCACTAACTCATCATCTTTCAATAGTAAAATTTGCAGAAAAAAATCAATGTTAGAAAATTTTCGCGCGAACGTCCTTAAGCAAGGACTTACTGACTTAACGAGTGTTTATACACTCTGATGCGGTATACAGAGCGATTTCTGTGCTTCCTATTTTCTCTAAAATACTAGAGAAACACATACGTAAAGACTTGTGCAATTTCCTTAAGGAGAACGATCTGTTTCATCATCTCCAGTCTGCTTTCAGAAAATCCCATTCAACTGAAACTGCACTTATTCGTTTGGTTGACCAGTTGCTGTTTAACCTCGACAATGATAAAGTCACTGGGCTTTTTAAAAAAAAAATAGACTATAAGAAGGCTTTTGATTTGATCATTAGCTGTTATTATCGAAATTGAAGCTGCTTGGAGTGAATGAGACTTTTCTTCCCCTGTTCCGCGACTATTTGGGTGGAAGAAGCTAGTATGTAAATATAGACGGGTGGCATTCTACAAAAAGAGCTGTGAGGCTTGCTGTGCTACAGGGAAGTATTTAAGGTCCTATTTTATTCCTTGTATTTATCAATGATCTACCCGAAGCACTACAGCACTGTATCGCTGATATACAGCTGTTTCGAGAAAGGTTGCCCAAAAGGAAGCGTAAGAGAGTCCGTGACAATGCCGAAAGGTAGTATGGGACAGTATCCAATATGTAGTGAACACCCAGAATCGAAGATGCCACGACCGTGCAGTGAAGACCTACGATGGCGAGCTATTTGGATGAAAGAATTCTTTGCATATAGCGTTAATGAAGTGGCAGTGCGCACAGACTTATGTTGAAGCTCTCTCTCGCCATCATGCTACCAAAACACTTCCGCCACGATTTTTGGTACATTTCTCAAACATTCTCTGCGAAACTTGAAATAAAACAAGTAAGGTCGTCAGAGTCATGCTTTCTCTGTGAATCCTAACTCTTTGTTACTAATTCATGGCCTGGATCATTTGACTGAATTTTGAAACCCTCTCATATTTCAATGTCAGTAACGAAAACATGAGCATGTATTTCTAGGTGAGGTTTTTGATAGCATTGCCGTCATTTTTTCGTTGACTCAAACTGACAGTTTACCAAAATGCCTTTCGGCATTGTCGCGTACGCTATCATGCTTATTTTGAACAACCTTTCTCGAAACAGCTGTATATGCTGATGACACTACAATCAGCCACTCTGCTCACTATCAGGCGGCCCCCAATGCTGTCTCTGAGGGTCTACAGGAGGACATTGTTGAAGTCATAAATTGATCATCATGTAAAATGTTGTTAAATGAGTCCAAAACAAACTCGATGCTTGTTACAGGAAAACGATTAGTGAAGAAGATGGAACATTCCACCCTTCAACTACGCTTAAAGTCTTCTGAACTTAATCAAGTACACTCACACAAACTGCTCGGGCTGACAATTGACAGTCAGCTTTCGTTTGACCAGCATGTGGATGACCTTTGCAAGACGTCAGCACAGAGAATCGCTGTGTTGCGGAAAATTAGACGCTCTACGCCTCTTGAACAAAGAAAACGTTATTATAACGCAATGATTAAGCAGACAATGCTGTATGCCTCAACCGTGTGGACATCCTGTTCTGTAGAAAACATTCAGAAAGTGTTCAGGCTACAGAAACGCACAGCCAGTGTAATACTGGGTGCTGACACCAAAGCAAACAGTGTGAAACTTTTAAACAATTAGGTTGGATTCCATTTTATCATCAAGCGAGAGTAAATAACTCTATATTGGTATACAAAAAGATTTTTGGGGAGTGCTCACCTTATCTTAACCAGATGCTTGTTAGAAACGTAGAAGTGAATGGAAGATCGAGCAGGCATGGCCTTTTAAACCTTATCTAACCCCGATTCCCACGAGAGACTGAGGGTGGAAAGTCTTTCTCAGTATCGACTAGCCGCCTCCGGAATATGTTGCCTGCCCATATTAAAAACCAGTCTAGTGTTATCAGATTTATAAACATTTTATGGACAGTTATAAGGAATTGGACCATTTTATCACCTAATTTTCAATTTTCCTCTTCTAACTGTTGGTCTTGACCCAATGTATCTCATATTTTTCACATTTTTACTTTTATTGTCGTCATTGCATGTTTTGAGAACCTTTCTATATTTTTAATTTCTAACATGTTACCTTTTTATCTGTATATATTTATGAGGGGCACTAGTTTTTCAGTGATTACTGTTGTGTGTTACCCTCTATAAAGAAAGTTGATTATTATTATTATTATTATTATTATTATTACAACATCTCTTTAGCGCCACACATAGGTGAATTAATGTAATCTTAAGCCCCTTGCCGTATGATTCCTCTCCTGAATATGTTTTGTTTCTTCCTCAATTAACAGGAAATTTTTGTACCACTTTTCGATGCCGCTATTGTAGTAGGATTGAAAAGCCAGCATCAATGATACCGAATACTCGGTGATGATCACACTGGATTTCAATTTAGCTCTCCGAAATAAAGTACTGCTAGTGCATTCAAAACCTTGCAAAACGTTATAATGCCTATGATCGCTAGCTAACGATTGTCAAACCTTGTCGGGGTTTTTTATATTTTACTTTGCAAAGCAATTAATTATTGTAGCAGTTGTTGTTCTAATCAATATTCTAAACAATATTGACCGATGTAAAAGGGAAAAAGATATTGTTTTTTTCTGCATTAGCACAGATGTTGATAGTGATTGATACAAAACATGTCACATTAATTTCTCATTAAGTTAATCTGGATTAAAACTGAGACTGATGAATTCCGTGGTCTTTTGGAGTTTACGACATTAGAACAAAAGTGCGTCTGAGGGTTGTCTGTCTGATTCTCTACGCCTTTTTCCATCTACCTAAATACGAATTCGGGCTAACTTTTGGTTTTCACATTTTCTTTGATTCTTAAAACTGTTACTGAATTATAACTACTTCAGCTAGCATGTACCAAAATTCAGTGATTGTGTTTTTTCATTATCTCAAACTTGACCACTTTCTTCTTGAGGTATTTGCATTTGTGGCCCCACAAACTGCTCTTTCATCATCTTTAGCTTCTGCACCCACGTCCTCAACTCTTGAGTATTTTGCTCCATCGTACTTTGATTCGTCCACCAACGAGAGGTACTGCCACATATAGAAATAATAAAGGTTTCCTCTCATGCAATTAGTTTTTACATCTTTTTCTTTAATTTTTTTGCTTGAAATCGACAAAACTGAAATTCATTGTAGAAACGCCTTTATTCCTGTCACCCACACCAAAGTAACCTAAAACTCCGACAGTAAAACACTTCAAAATTCACGCGTTTCTCGTAAAGAGTTAAACACAGATATTTAAAGAGGAAAATGATGACATGGATAGAATATTGGATCTAGTTATCTATTTAACAAATTGATTTCAGTTTTTGATGCGTCTGTCCTGTTATTGATCATGAATTGCGTCATAACATTGTCAAAGTAGCTGTGGATCCACGAGGCGACAGCCGGATCCGCAGACTACTTTGACAATGTTATGACGAAATTCATTGTCAATAACAGGACAGACGCATGAAAAACTGACATCAATTTGTTTTTGACAATAACAAAAAGGCAGAGGGCTCAAAATTAAGTCAAAACACAAGAAGAAAGCGAGACAAAAATGTCAGAAACTTCAATCTGACGCGAGCAATATCGCGTCATTATCGCATAAATTATAAATTTATGTGTCTGTCCGCTTATTGACAATAAAAATTAGCCAATGAGCGCGCGAAAATTTTTGCAGTCATTGTAAAAATAGGTTTCGAACGTTCTACTGTGAATAGGTAAAAAAAAAAAAGTATTTAACGCCATTTGGAATGAATACAATTTGTAGAATTTTGAAAACGTGTCGGAGTGGGTAGCCCTAAAGAAATGGTAGCATTTTCATTTGAATTTTACTTTATGAAGCACTCAACCCATTTGTTACACCATTTCACATGTGCAGCAACAACTTCCAAATAAGGCAACTTCATTTCTCAGTTGAAATTCTAGCTTTAGCAAATGCACTGATATCCCCGAGTTTCCCTTCTTCCCGTTCATAAAAAAAAAAAATAAATAAAAAAATAAATAAAAAATAAAAACAAGTTTTGTCATTCAGGAAAAAAATCCATCCATCGTTCCCTCTATTTATTATCTCATAAAATTGGACAATCATTAAAACAAAATGGATTTTATTGCCCAGAGGAAATAAATGAATTTATGCGGAGTGTGACATGCTTAGTTAGTTATTTCCCGCGATGCAGCTGGGGCATTCCTGCCCTTCGGGAATTTCTCTAGATCTTATCCAGTGCAGAAGCTAGGCAGGCGTAGGGCCTCTTTAACTCATTGCCAGAAATCGTGGACATTTTGAGCTCGCCCAAAGCAACGCCTTGCCAACAATATCAGTCTTTATGCATGGAGCATGAAGCATAAAAAAAGTTAGCACCTTGAAAACGTCTTGTTACTGACCTTTCCTTCGATGAACGAGCGCAACCTCTTGGAAATATTTACGAAATCAGGGCGGAGTATGGGGACCTCTTGCCAGCACATCTCCATCAAGTTATACCTGATGATAATAAAATAAAACTAATAGTCTAACTTAACCAAAATAATTGAATTCAATTGTTACCTAAATTTTTCATTAGAACGATGGATGATCAAAATGGTATTCGCTCCAGACGCCCATGACGAGGAGCCTATATCTCCAGCAATTCGTCCTTCAACCCTTTCGCAAGAACATTTATGTTTGCATCGTTTTTTCTGCAAAATGCATCGCTTCTACGTTTAAGGACTTTCGATATATTTTGATGGATAAAATGTCATTGCTCTTGATCGATCGGACATTCTGATGTTGATTTCGAAACTTATTGAAAGGTAGAGCTCTCCGGTAAAGTATAGCATTAAACACTAAAATGACAGACAGAAGTGTCTCGTTATCCCAGACTTGACATAAGGGATGGTTAGTGCATACACAGATAAAAGAGGTTCTTGAAATAGAATTTATCTGTGACTTGTTTCTTTGAGAAAATATATATGGTATTTGTTGTGAATAATCACTCAATCTTAAAGTAAAAAGTGGAAATTATAAGACGTACACGTTCCGCTATTGCCAACATCTTCCAACATTTCACAAAAGTTTTTTTATTCATTTATTTATTTAAAAAAAATGCAAGTTAAATTGTAAATAGAAAAGAAGAAAACAATGTTTGAAAAAAACAAAACAAAAAAAAAAACACGTCACTAAATTTTCATTTTGGTGCGAAGACATTGGAGGACCTGTAGAAAAGAAAGCACTTTGTAAGGTACTACTTTTGCTCTGCTTTGTGTTGTACGAGGCCAAAAATACTTTTGAATCAAGATAGAAATTTTCCAGAAATTTGAAATAATTTGGGGAAAAAAAAAGGAAGGCGACACCAACCCGTTGTGGCCAACACATCACGAATGCGCACAACCATTTCACCATTAACGGTCACATTAAGGGATCGTTGTGTCACAATAAGTGAAAAAGAACAACGAAAAAAAGGTGACACACGCTAACACCAACCCGGTGTGGCCAACACATCACGCATGCGCATAACCATTTCACCCGGACAATTAGCAGCCATGGACAGCTGTTTTGGCATTGCTGGGCCTCATCAGCATGGCGTAGCTAACATACCAGGTGTTGGCCACACCGGGTTGGTGTTAGCGTCTGCACCTTGCTTTCTTTGTTTTTTTTTTTTTTTCACTTAGAGTAAATAAATCTTTTTGGTTACTAAAAAAATAAACATTTATTCCACGAGCGTACGTTGGATATGAGATGGTAAATAGCCAACGAGATGGGAAGCGCCGAGTCGGCTTCAACCAGTCTCGTATCCAACAAACATCATTAAATTCTGAACGCTTGGACACTTGCAAACTAAGGCCAATCAGTTTCCAGACTGGCAACACGTGACACAATCAGTTTCCACATTAGGTAATGAGGGGCGGATCTAGAGGAGGGGTGCAGGGGTTCCCCCTCCCCCCCTCCGAGATGACCTGCGGCTTTCTAAAATAAATAGTATTTTGCAAAAAAGACACCCGTCAGTTTAATCATTTCTTACGGGCGCATCCCCTTCTAAGAAAATTCCTCTATTCGCCCCTGCATACGTTTTATGAGTTGATAACCGAGATTGACTGCACTAATCAGAAAGCTAGCAACGAAATATCCAAGGTTGAAAATTTAACAGTACTTTATATTTCCTTAATACAGGCAGGCAGAGAGTAACTCATTGTGAAACAGTCGGTATTCTGCGTGACCAATTTTTTTTATTAAGGGTATGGATGGGGTTAACTGATCGTTGACATTCTGCCAAACCTTTAACTGTTTGCTGAGAAATGATATGTTTCTTAACTGATAGCTGAGAATTGGTGATGTGTTTTTAACTGTTAGCTGAGATATGGCCAAAAATTGAGCTGACAGCTGAGAAATAGGCGAAAATTGAGATGATAGCTGAGATTCCAGCAACCCCATCCTGACCCTATTTATTATGTAGTTGCTAGTAAGTGTCCAGCCACATCTTGGAGTATTTTTATTTGTCAACAATCATTTGTTCACTTCTTTGCTATGAAGTTTGCACTGAATTTGTTCCTTCTAATAAGACATATTGGCTGGAGTGCGCTATCATAAAAAAAAAAAAAAAAAAAAAAAAAAAAATATATATATATATATATATATATATATATATAACGCTTTAGTGTGGATCACGCCATGATTTGTAAACGCGGTGGCTTTATTATTCAACGTCACAACGAGTTACGCGACCTCGAAGCTGATCTACTTAACCTAGTCTGCAATGATGTAGAAACAGAACCAGTTCTACAAGAAATTACCGGAGAGACTTTAAACAGCGGTGCAAACCTGGCCTGCGACGCCCGCCTCGACATTCATGCACGTGGATTTTGGGAGAAACAAAAGTCGACCTTTTTCGATATAAGAGTATGCCATCCAAACGCTGACTCATACAAAGATCTTACGCCAGAACAAGTGTATCGCCTTCATGAAAACGAGAAGAAAAGAATGTATGAACGACGAGTCCTGGAAGTCGAACAAGCGTCCTTTACGCCATTAGTATTCACCACAACAGGAGGTATGGGACGCGAATGTTTAAGATATCATAGCCGACTCGCAGAACTGATATCCATAAAGAAAGGCGAAGACTATGCAAAGACAATGACGTGGATAAGAGGAAAAGTTTCTTTCTCTATTTTAAGGTCAGCGCTACTCTGCCTCAGAGGCTCCAGATCAAATAGGAGGCGAACCAATAATGTTAAAGACATTGATGTGGACGTTGAACTTGCCAGATCTAATATTAAATGACTTTTCTATTTTATTTTATTTATTTATTTGGAAGTTTTAAAACAGTTTTAACAGAGAAATATCTATATTGCTCGTAAATTTATAGTTCTTACCTTTTGGAGATATTTTAATTTTTGTAAATATTTTTATTTTTTATTATGCAAATAAAATCATTATTATTCTATTATAATAATAATAATAATAATAATAATAATAATAATAATAATAATAATAATAATAATAATAATAATAATAATAATAATAAAAAACAATACATCTTGGGTTTACAAAAGCCGAGTTGCGTTTTCTTAAAATGTGGCTCACAGGTTCTTGGCGATGTGTGGGGGCTTCGGCATGCGATATCCTCTTTTCAACTCCACTACTGTCTTGGCCTCAGACCAATCAGGGTATGGAATGCCTCCTATTGATTGTCAAATGTTTTATTACGGTTTTTGTTGCAATGAAATACGATTTAGGGCTTTAATGGAAGATGGCGCCTGAAGGTGAACACAGACGATTCACAGTACTAATCACATAAACAAACAAAAACGTGAGAAATAACCAGTAACTCGTTAAAAAGCAAAGTGATTAAGAAAAAAAAAAGTAAATTCAGTAGCTAGGAAAATTTCCATATAAATTCACCTTAAATAATAACAATTTTAGGTACCGAGGGTTTAGAACTAACAAAAACCAACCAACAAACACAAACACAAAACCAAAAATACCGCGGTTAGCCAGGGAAGATAACAATCGCACTCACACAACATTGTGATATCCCTCTTAAGGTGGCTGGAACCAGTTTCACTACTTTTAAGGACCTTTTAATTAGAAGGGTTGTCACTACAAAACTGTATCACGTAAAAGAAATGTTATGGTACCATATCAAACACCAATTATTACTTAACAAAATGCGCTCACTATTTTGACGTAATAGGTTACCATGGCAACATGAAAGCTCTTCAAAAACACCCTATATTTCGTCTTTACTTGCTTATATCGTAATAATGAACTCGGTGACCCCCATTTTTTATTGTAGAATAGTAATTAGCATCTTGAGATAGAACTATCAGCAAAGTTTAAAAAAATTCTTGGGAGCCAATTCAGAGCTACCTTAATTTTTCGAAAATTTAAGGTAGCTCTGAATTGGCTCCCAAGAATTTTTTTTAACTTTGCAGATAGTCCTATCTCAAATTGCTAATTACTATTTTACAATAAAAAATGGGGGTCACCGAGTTCATTATTAAGATATAAGCAAGTAAAGACGAAATATAGGGTGTTTTTGGAGAGCTTTCATGTTGCCATGGTAACCTATTACGTCAAAATTGTGAGCGCATTTTGTTAAGCAATAATTGGTGTTTCATATGGTACCATAACATTGCTGTTACGTGATACAGTATAGTAGCTATAACCCATCTAATAAGAAGGTCTCTAAAGGTGGTGAAACTGGTTCCAGCCACCTTAAGACCTTTTAGCTTAAAATCAATTTCATGGGTACCCACCAATTGTAAATATCTCATAGAGAACGACTCCAAAGGACCACCTGCAAGACAGAAACACAAACATACACACACACACGCTTTATTTAGGACTGGAGTGCATGGATGCATGGTGCAAGTTTAAGTTCAAGTTTATTAACATCTTATTTTACTATTACAATGGTAAAGGCTACACTATCCCACAAACAGCATATGCTAATCTAGGCGGGGATGGCGCAGTGGTGACAGTACTCGCCTCCCACCAGTGTGGCCCGGGTTCGATTCCCAGACTCGGCGTCATGTGTGGGTTGAGTTCGTTGGTTCTCTACTATGCACCGAGAGGTTTTTCTCCTGATATTGCGGTTTTCCCCGGCTCTCCTCAAAAACCAACATTTGACTTGATTTGCGTTGATTGTTGATTTCAGTTTACAGTGTCCCCAATTTGTGCTCCAGCCCTAGGAAGACTAGACACTTAAATAAAGTTCCTTCCCTTTTGTTCCCTTTACTCAAATAGTATCAATCGAATTGAGTTTGCTTGCAGAGACCAATGCGACTAAAATTCACGTTTACGTACCTTAAACTAACCAAAAGGGGTTGAAAAAAAAAACTTTCACATTATTGCTTTTCCTGACCTGATACAATTGTGTCTTGGGCACTAAATACTTCAAAAGTTTGGAAATTTAATCGTAAGTAGACACTCCATGAAGCGTACACTGGGTTGCCTGTGGTACGTGTCACCCAAAAACAGAAGGCTCTGAATTGGGGGGTATTGAACTGCAGCGTTCCAGTTAATTTTTTCAAGTGGGGGATTTGAGGGTTCAACCAGTGGTCGTGCCAGCAGAGGCCCTTTGGCTCACACGTTTAATGATTTTGTAATGCCCTGTCCAATTTTGAGGTCTTTTAGTTTTTTAAGCTTTGGCCATAAATTAAAACTAAAGATAACAAAACACACTCTCAAGTAAAATTCACTCGTTTCTCCTTTAAATAAATAGTCTGCAAAAAAACTAACTGCAAATTGCTCTGACGGACGTTTTCCTGCATGTCATGCATGTCTTGCAGTTGCACTAGGCAAACATTTACTGCACACACTAAGGAAGTACTGACGATGTTGTTTCCGCTTCACAATTCCTCTTCTTTTCTGTCTAATCTGATGCCAGGTCAAAACAATTTTTGGCTTTACGTTTGCATCAAAAAGTACCGTAAAAGCCGGGAGTTAACAGTAAAAGACAAGCCAAAAGACAGATGAAGAAAAAAATACCAGTCTTTATATACAACTTTGAATCGAATTGTCATCGAAATATTAATGACAATCGATCGTAAATACACGACAATTTCTACAGTCTCTGACTTTTATGAATCAAAGGAAAGGTCATGATGTTCTGTCAAAAGGAAGAAATTGATCACGTGCTAGGCAACCATAAAGGTGCACATGATCACTTTGTGTCAACTGAATGAACAACATTTTGACTTCAGGGTGAACTATTTAAACAATCATGAGGTTGAGCGGCCTTGTAATTGAAAATCTACATATCAATGAGGAACAAAAACAAACTTGCGAATTATCGCAAATCACAACGCTGACAAGCACAAAAGCATAAGAAATGGTTCATAAACATGCAGTTTTTTACTATCTAAATTTTTTGGGTTAGAGTAAAGCGATATATTGTTGAAATATCCTTCGTGATAAAGGAGTTATGTCAAGCAAATGATGTAATTTCACGACACTCAAAATGCGCAAAAAGCATGAGTTAAATGTAAACGATCTTCGCACTAGTAGGTCGTAGCAATAAATTGGATTAACCAGGAAGTTAAAGAAATATTGTTGGCTTCCAAAATAAACTTTATTTTACACTAGAATGACAAAACAGATACTTTCCTGAGGTTGAAACTTGGCTACCTATTAGAGGCTGTCTCCGTAACAGCGGTCCGGTCGATCTGGTTTGAAAAATAGATTTCGCTTATTTCTTGTGTGCTGTAAGACCTTCATGTGCTTAAACTAAAACCACAATCTGCTTGATCGGATCTTTTAAATTATTGGAGTTTTGAGGGATTTTTGGTTCACCCGCTCGAACGTTCCTGCCACCCTATATCGAGGCTTTAATATGACCCAACATTGAAGATCAATTTATCACGAACTAACGAAGCCTGTACAAAACAAAAACGATGGCCAGTTACTTCATGTCTTTTGAATACACAAAGGTGATTTTCATTAACATTGAGATTGAATGAAGCTACTAGCCACCCCTGTCATAGATCCTCATCAGACACGCGATCACCGATCAACTTCAAACTCTATTTATGAAGAAGTCAGACGGCCTTTTTCAATCAAACCAACGCAGCTGGAAAGTAAGTATCATACATAATGTCATTACTGAGAGAAACCTTGCGGCCCGTCCTTGATGAAATACTTATAGCCTTCTAAACTTGCCTAATTTCGGCGATCTCCAAGTTTTGGCTGCACATTAAAAGACACGTTAACAGGGAGCATTCCACCAACCTCGCACGCAGATAGACCTAAAATAACCCTAAATAAACGAAAAAGACATTTAAATGCATTACAGGTCAATTGGAAGGGGCAATAAACCCTCTTTTAACCGCTTCAGCTTGGCTTACGTGCAACAGATAAATGCTTCAGTGTTCGAATTTCGCTCCATGATTTTACAAAAAGAGGACGATCTCTGCTGCCCAAGCACTGGATCCCTGAAGGTGCAAATCAGGTTTAGGTATCTAAGTTGCTTTTTGTCTGCTATTATCATTCTTAGATCGACGTTTTTTCTCCGAACTAAACGGTGAACATCACTGAAGATTGCAGCCATATTTACCATTTGGGACAACCGCTGACCAAACTCAATAATAGCACTTGTGACGTACTGAGGAAAGGAGGGTGTCAGTGAGGATTTTGAATTTTATTGCAATAAGAGTTGTCAAATTTAGAATTCCCCCACGCTAAACCCGCACACAATTGCAAAACATCTCGTAAGTGACAAACCCAGGAGCCCATGACTCAGCTAATGGGAAATGTAAAGCCACGCATTTAGAGGTTATTATGGTTCATGATTTTAGCTTTACCTTAAAAGCAACCTCGGATTTCTAGAGTATTTTAAAATCTATTTTTCTTCTCAGTAATACGTTCGGGAGCCGGATTTAATTTTTACTGAAGTCATTTTAGTCTAGAAAGTAGGACTGTTTAGAATGTATACAAAAATTTGGTTTTATCAACGGAGTTGATAATGTAAATTGGCCACCGTACAGAGATTCTAAAAGCTGACGTTTCGAGCGTTAGCCCTTCGTCAGAGCGAATCGAATGTTTAGAATGTCTTTATTGTTTTTTTCAGCAACCAATAAAGGACCGCTTGGTCTAAATGCATACCAAATAATACGGATTTATTACGTACTCTTTCTGTATTTTACTGACAGTCTACATTTGCTTTAGTTTATTGGTTGTTACTGAGGGAATTATCATGGATAGATATAACCAAAAAAATAATAACTGTAAGAGCATTCGAAGAACCCGTTTCACTGTTTCACTATGTTGTACAATGACTACACTTTCTTTGCCATAGGTTTCAATTTTAGGAAAGTAACAGAATTTATGACTCTTCATACGTAGAACGGTTTTGGAACGATTCTGTTGCCACGTGATGTCGAAGATACGCCAATTTGAGTCTGAGGCACCATGTTGGAAGTTAGGGAGTCGCCAAATATGTACCAATAACGTCAGCAAAGAAACGACATTTTATTTAAAAATTCGTAAACGAAGACAAAAAAGCTGAGATAAGTTGAAAAATAAAAGAAACGAGGAAAAAACTACCAAAATAGAAAAAAATAAAAAAATGGTTCCCGTGAAAATGTCAACCATATATAAACAATATTTGACAAATCAAAATCCTATGGAAATTTTAGGAAATGTCACAAAATTTGCTGATCGTTTGCTCAACTGCTTCAGAGTTATGAATGCTAGAAGTCAGCATACTTCCCACCCCCCTCCCCCCAAGGAACAAGGATTAATTAGGGTAAAGCTAAGAACCATTCGGTAGGGGAATTTTGGGGCTTGCCAAAGCCTCCGAGAGATTGGCCCACGCCTATACGGTAAAAGCAGTGCTACACAACTCCTGGTACAGCATATAAAAAATAAACCTTTACTTTTGTTATCACGGAATCGTCAACTTAATTTTAGCGAATACCACAATCGTCTTTTGTGCCAGAGGGAACGGGCCAGGCCCATAGGTAGGATATTGTTGAGTGGGTGCGTGTTAGCGCTGATGACGGGAACGTTTAGTGGGTCGTAAGTCGAGGTGCTCTTACGAGATGTTTTGCAATTATGTGCAGGTTTAGCGTGGAGGAATTCTATATTTGACAACTTTTATTGCAATGAAACCGACACACTCCTCCCCATCCAGCTGTCAACTTTACCTCACAAGTGCTATAATTGAATTTGGTCAGCGGTTGTCCAAAAAAGTAATTATGGCTGCAATCTTCAGTGATGTTCACCGTTTTGCCGAGGAAAGCCTTCGATGCAAGAATGATAATGGAAGAGAAAAGGCAACTTAGATACCTAAAATTGATTTGCACCTTCAGGGATCCAGTGCTTGGGGAGCAGAGATCGTCCTTTTTTTTGTAAAATCATGGAGCGAAATTCGAACACTGAAGCATTTATCTGTTGCCAAAGCTGAAGCCGTTAAAAGAGGGTTTATTGCCCCTTCAATTGACCTGTAATGCATTTAAATGTCTTTTTCGTTTATTTAGGGTTATTTTAGGTCTATCTGCGTTCGAGGTTGGTGCAACGCTCCCTGTTAACGTGTCTTTTAATGTGCAGCCAAAACTTGAAGATCGCCGAAATTAGGCAAGTTCAGAAAGCTATAAATATTCCATCAAGGACGGGCCGCAAGGTTTCTCTCCGTAATGACATTATGTATGATACTTACTTTCCAGCTGCGTTGGTTTGATTGAAAAAGACCGTCTGACTTCTTCATAAATAGAATTTGAAGTTGATCGGTGTTCGCGTGTGTAATCAGCATCTATGATAGGGGTGGCTTTAAAGTCTCGCTGCTAGCTTCACTCAATCTCAATGTTAATGAAAGTCACCTTTGTGTATTCAAAAGACATGAAGTAACTGGCCATCGTTTTTGTTTTGTACAGGCTTCGTTAGTTCGTGATAAATTGATCTTCAATGTTGGGTCAAATTGAAGCCTCGATATAGGACGGCAGAAGCGTTCGAGCGGGTGAACCAAAACTCTCTCAAAACTCCAATAATTTAAAAGATCCGATACAGTGGATTGTGGTTTTAGTTTAAGCACACGAAGGTCTTGCAACACACAAGAAATAAGCGAAATCTATTTTTCAAACCAGATCGACTGGACCGCTTTTAGAGAGACAGCCTCTTAATCATTTGTCAGAGAGAAAAAAATACTGTCTCCTTGCGTATCACATTTCAACGCACGCATGCAAATTTGTTAAGCTCGAATATTACGCAACATGGTGAATTCATAAAGGCCACCTTTTCCAGAAAAAAATTTATTGAAACAAAAAACATATTTTCTTTTAGAGGCAAAAAATCCTTGCTATTTCATTCCGTGCGTGAAGACAAGAAACCTAATCGTATCAAATTACCATATGCAACCAGAAGTCCATCAGTAGGAGCCTCCATCTCCCACTTTGTTTGTATGAAGTAGTGTTTTTTCCTGACCTATCTATTTTTAGAACCACTTTCGCGCCATTCATTGTCATGGTGAATGTCAATAACAATTCAGTAGGCAATCAGCGCTAAGGTCTCTCTAATGCTGCAAACTCAGCAGAAAAACATGGCGGACCGAAGTGGTCAAGAAAGCGAATCTCAACTATTAAATAGCTTTGACTGTTCAGTTTCAGTATGTATAGGATCAGAAACTCGTTTAAGTTTTGAGAGCAAGGAAGATAGTGGTAGCTCTGCTACAGAAAGGGAAGAAAGTGACGAGCCGGTTGCAAGTACTTCAGGCAAGCGAAAATCGCAACCATCGGCATCACAGAATCATGCGGACCACTTAAGGAACACATTTAATTAGCACGGCAAATTCAAGAACGTTATTTCTAAAAATAGATGGGTCACGAAAAACGCTACCTCACCTAGGGCTCCTACTGATGGGCTCCTGACGCAACAAAATAAATTTCAGGATCAAACCCTTTCCTGAAGAACCTTCTCCTTGAATAATAACGCACAAAATAGACGAAAAGCTTTCTTTCAAATAATTCTTTGCTGTCACATTTCCAATTATGTTTTTACCTGAAGACTGTGCAGAGTTGAGTACAAATAAATGCAAATAGGAAGGCAACAGAGATTACAGATCCACTTAAGGTGTTCGATTCCTTCTCTGTCTTTGTTGAACTCATAAGTTACCAGAGAATTTTCCATTTGGTTTCAGTGTTGTACATAACATCACGCTTGGTAAAATATTAGACATTCAGCTCACTTTGATTACGGCTCGACGACAGAGCTACCACTATCTTCCTCACCCTCATAGCTTGAACTAGTTTCTGATCCTGTAGATTCTGAAACTCAAAAGTCAGAGCTATTCGATAGTTGAGATTCCCTTTCTTCACCACTTCGGTCCGTCATGTTTTGCTGCTGAGTTTGCAGCATTAGCGCTCATTAGACCTCAGCGCTGGTTGGCTACTGAATTGTTATTGACGTTTACCATGACAACGAATGGCGCGAAAGTGGTTCTAAAAATAGATAGACCAGAAAAAACGCTACTTCACAGAAACAAAGTGGAAGATGGAGGCTCCTACTGATGGGCTCCTGTCCAGATATTTTTTTTTAACCGCCTGGCTCGTTTATCCAATTGACGTTTCATTCTTGAGTTCCATAAAGGTATATTTTGTTTAAAGACCCACCAAAATGCCATTTGCGTTTCAATGACTTCGACGCCATTGCAGGTTAGTTAAATATTCTCCTGTGTCCACCAGCCAAAATCTACGCATTTCCACTACCCCCTAAGACCTAAGAAAATACACACAGAAGACTCTATGCACAAAGACACCACTTAGCAGGGAAGTGGCGGGGAAGACTTTTACCGACACGGAAAAAAAAAAGGAAAAAAAAAACCAAAACAAAACTAAGAAAACAAAGAAATTCCACCCATTTTCCGACAACCGAGTAAAAAGCACATACACATCACTTTTGCTTGACAGATTTGCAGCATCTCCAAAGAGTATCTCAGGTGCCGTCCACTTTACTGGTATACAGCCCTAGGGAGAAAACAGCATTCCATTTTCATGTTAAAAACAGAACGTCAAAGAGGTATACAGGGAACAATGTGAAAGGGAAGCCATCAATAATGTAACCCACCTTTTTGGCATTGCCATGTCCATATTTAAAGTTCTGGTAAGATAACCCAAAATCAGTGATCTTGCACACACGGTTTTTATCAAGAAGTACATTTCGTGCTGCAAGATCACGGTGAATAATCTACAAAAAGCAAATAATCAACGTTAGTTTTATTCGCGTACAGGATATTTTCTGTAATCCCACCTGAAGTGAAGAGGTGCGATTTGCATTTCCTTGGCAACAAGAGGACTGCAAACGGGTCCAAAGTTACAGCTTATTCAAAATGACTCAGAGGAAGTTGATGAATTTCAACGTTTGGAAGCATTAATGGGTATTAACTAAAATGATTAGAAAACAACGGGATCTGGTTGAGCCATAGCCAATGTTCCCCGATTTTAAAAATGACTGTTGTATTATCATGACGACCACGGCGGCAGCAGGCAATACTATGTAATATCAAGGCATGGATTGGTGCATGGTCCTCCAGCGTTACCTCAATATAGAAAACCTAGTATTTAAAGGGCCCGCTAGTAAGTGTTACCTACAGCAATCCATTTCTTTTGGATTTTCGAATATCATGACAAAATGATCACACATTTTCGCCTACATAATGTCAAACACTATAGGCAGTAAGCACGTTGCATGATGCATTTCGTAGATACAATCTTAATCTGTGAAAGATTAGAATAAGCAACAATAATACCATATCTTACTACATGCTTGTTTTGTGTCACATACCCCTCTAGATGCTAGGAAAACCATTCCAGTAGCAATCTGATTTGAAAATGACATTAGGTCATACGTCCCCAGTTGCGCTACTTGTAGTTTGCCGCGATAATATTTGTCGAAAATTCCACGGCTTTTTCTCAGGTACCCCAGCAGATCTCCACGGGGTAAGTACTCCATGATCAAAATTGGGTGTACTGTGAAGGTTACATAGAGTTTGGACAACGTTTATAATGCTGCATTCTAACTGTTGACTTCTTGGAAAGGTGGATATGGGCTCTACCATCATTACTTTTAGGCGCTTTTAAGAAGTAAACAAGTAAAGCCGTATTTGCGTGGCGTCGCACTGTGTTGGAAGATCACAGTTTGCCCAACCCCCTTTGTCAGCATCGCGGCTCACCTTGAATGAGTATAGAGGGTGAGAATGAAGAAAATGGTGAATATCTACACATTCCCCAAGTTAAAGGTCATGTTACCCAAAAGTGATTACAACATTAATCAACGTTACTCATAATTTCCACATATTTGATTTCTCGGTATGATGGAAAGAACTGTGAGAAGAACTTCCTATAATGATTTTAAAAAAATACTAAGGGCCAGATTTTTAAAATGACAAAACTTACAAAGCGAAATATAGTGAATAAGAGATGATTAAAAATTATAATATATTTTTAAAGATGTAAAATATAAAATTCTCATGCATAATGTACACTTCCTTTTAATTATTTATCTCTCCCTGGTGGTCTTTGCAGCCTGAGGCAGTTTCTTCCATATAATAATAATAATAATAATAATAATAATAATAATAATAATAATAATAATAATAATAATAATCATAATAATAATAAATTCTTTATTTTTCAAATTATCAGTAAAAATACACACACTGAAAAAACCAAATGAAGAACTCTAAAACAAGTATTACGCCTATAGAGATACAAATACTAATACTAATTCTAATAATAGCAATAATAGTTATTTTAAAAAAAAATTACAAGTGTATTAATATTAAAAAAAAAAATTAAACAACTCTTAGTATTATAGATTTGATAAAATAAAGGAAAGAAAAATTATAAATCAATATTATAGAATGTTAAGACGCTCTTTGCCATAAACTCAGTGTCAGAGGATAACGCTATTTACAGAAGAACAAAAACTATCGACATGCGACCGAGACTTCTAGTTCTAGATCAGTCTCCTGTATATTTGGGGTAATAATAATAATAATAATAATAATAATAATAATAACAATAACAATAACAATAATAATAATAATAATAATAATAATAATAATAATAATAATAATAATAATACGCATAAAAAACAAAGCCTCCAATACTTTCTTGTATAAAGAGGTTCTAACTGGGTTCTCTTTAGAAGTGTGAAATCAGGCACAGGACCGTTTTATATAGCCAACCATTTGCATTTTTATTAAATTTATCAGCTTCAAGGGTTTGCATCTCAGATTGCAAAACAAAGGTAATATCTTTTGTTATTTGATGTCATTGCTGTGATGATTTATTCTTTTAAAAAAATTGTTCTGTTTTTCTGTTTCTTGACCTTATGCTATGCAGTTGTTGGAAGTGAACTAGACGTTAAGAGGGATCAAATTGTTTTTGGGAAATGTCGTGAAAACGGCCATTATTTCACTACCCGTGTAACTCGGCAAAATGGGCTAGAATTACCCGAATAATTTGCTTCAATAGACAAATTTAGCCCTACATGTCATCGGTCGATAAGGTTTTCACTAGCGGTCTTTTACTTTATGTGCAAATTTTTCACAGCTGTTTCTATTTAGCAGTTGGAATAAGATCCTTACTTTGGGTGGTGACACAGCCAATGAATTGAACAATATTCGGCTGAGGGCTGTCTCCAATTACTTTGCCCAACCCAATTTCTCTCATCAAAGCAGTTTTTCCTTCCTGTCCAGATGTGGCTACAATAAATGACACCAGGGTACAATAAGATTGGTCACATAACTAGTTGGGGTGTTTCATGGATTTCTACCTCCTTGGTCATGAACTATTATGAACACGGTTGTTTTTCTCAGGCATGTTTTTGTCTCATTTTCTTTACGTCATGAGGCATTGTGAAAAACGGATTGACAGATTTGCCGAATACAAGGCTGGTATCAACGGAAGGCGATGGTGCGTTTTTTACCCTTCCTCCATTTGACAGCGCTCCATTTTACAGGTAATTAGAGCTCGCCAACCATATGGGGGTATTTAAGTATCTTATATCGTATTTGATATATTTCGCTAAGGATTGGCGATTTTAAACTGCAATTTAGCAGTGGAAAATAGCCTCTATAAATGATTTTTACAATGAACTTTATCGCTTAATGTGCAACGGGGGTAAAAATCTGGTGTATTTGAGGCGAGACGTCGCCATGGAAGCTTAAAATAAAAGTTAAAGAACAAAATGTCTTTACACACTTGTATTGAATACGAATCAAAAAGGAAAAAAGGATTAGGAAATCCATTAGGAGAAGGCGATCTATTTTGGTAGTCTCCGCATTCGTCTCGAGGTTAAGATAAAGGTGGGTAGCTTACGAAAGTGTTGATTGAGAATTGATGATTTTTGCTGCACTCTTTCATAAAAGATAGTTATGATAATGTTTTCTTTCCCTTTCGACGTAGTTTATCGTGCATGTTGAACGAGGTTTTGTAAGCGTCTACGTGACAGGTACTTCATTAAAGCACTTAATATCGCAGTGGAAACTATAAACTAACAAAATGGATGATGGAACTGTGTAACGTGAAGTGCTAGATGTCTATCCCATATGAACCATGTGAGCGTTAGCCCTACTGATGGAAGTGGGCCCACACAAGGAAGAGAAAAAACTCTGACCAGGGTGGGAATTGAACCGACGACCTTCGGGTTAGATCTCCGCCGCTCTACCGACTGAGCTACAAGGTCAGACGGGAGCAGGCCGTGGGAACTGAAGATGTTAAAGCCACGTAACCTTTCCTTATCAATTAACAAAGCCGAATCGTACTTACGAGAAAAGCACTTTGCTGCAACAAAACGTATGCCCCGTTTCCCATTTCCACGACTCAAAGCTGCTCGCCAAACTGTTCCAAATGCTCCGGAACCAATGACCTCCTCAAGAGAAATTTGGCCAAGTGGTACTTCCCATTTGTTCACTGCAACATTCAACAACTCCATTTCGAGTTCTTCCTCGGCACCACCTGATCTTTAATCCAGAAATGTTGCGTGTTAGTTCTCTCATTTTCCAATGGTGGGTTGGTTGCCGCATGCCAAAGCCGTTTTTTATTTTGTCACAGGATGTTTCCAAAAGCGTAATTGGTTTGCTTATTTGATGCTGGAACACTCCCACAAATGATGCAAATATTGTGGTTCGAATGGCAGAAACCACTAAGTGGTAAGCAAGAGAAATGTCTAGCCCTTGCGATACGTTTAATTTCAGTTAATATTTAGATGTTACGAAAACGGGAGTCTGTTCCCCAAGACGTTTGCAAAGTCAAAAGAATTCGAAATGACGTTCAGAGTTGCAGAAGCAAGGAGGTTGGTATATGATGCCCCAAAAGCCAGAGTGGGAAACCAAAAGCCATAATTAATATCCTCAGCTGCCATTTTACAACGCCAGATAAGTTCATATTATGTATACTTAACAATCGCACACTTCTTGGGAAACAGACTTTTGATCTTAAAATAAATTTTGCGAAATTCACGTATCCCGGCCAACTCCCCTACACCTTCTCTCTCCTTCATTTGTCTTGCTGCAAGGGAGGATGAGGGGACAAAACACCTCCACTATATATGAGCCTCTTCCAATGATTTTCTTTTCAATCTCAATTTAGCCTGCGGTCATGATGCGCGGCTATTTGGAAGAATACACCCGATTGGTTGTCATTGGCTGTGCGACCATGGACACGAGACCAATAACATTCAGAGCGTGGGGCGAAGCTAAAGATAGATGGGGCATGGAGATGTCTTCTCTACGCTCATCCTCCCTTGCTTGTGGCTAGTTAGACTTGCCTCAAGTCGACGTCACGAGAATCCCAGGAGTAAATGTTGTGGGGAGCGAAGTGTGATTTTTCGTACGCGAAGCGGATGAGCGAGCGACGCAGTCGCGAGAGGTCGACTTGTCTCGCTCGCAAGGTTCATTTGCTTTTCGCGACAAAAAGGGTATGACGTCATTCGCAAGTCCTGCACTTGATGGCGCAATCCCACGAAAACAATCAAACATGTTTGTTTCTCCGAAATCGTCAGAGGAAATTTCTTCCCTTTGTGCGAAAGGTATCAGAAACAAAGACAAAATAAAACGAAAGCTTATTTCCATCTCGAGTCGCCGCTTGGAAAGGAGATCTCCACTGATACTTCTTTGGACCAACACTTTGTGCCGTAAATTGTGCTGATACAAACGAACACTAGTTCGAAAGATTGACAAGTAAGGGAAAGCTTCGAATCGTCAAGAAAGTCAATTGATTTCACTCATGAAAGATCAGGTAGGCTTCAGGTGTACGAGACGTGCTAGACCGGGATTAAAAGACATGCTAAACCGGGAACAAAAGTAGAGATAAGCTTACATCTTAGTGAAACTTACTCCTTAGCAGCTCCGGTAGGAGCAGACACAAACACACCTCTGCAAGACATATATGCTTGAATTGTTTTTCCCCGATAGTCGCGCAGTTTGGAATATCCTGTGGTCTTAGTAGCCTTAAGCCGCGGCTACACGAGCGATTTTTGTCTCGCGCCGGTGATGCAATTCTTTTTCAGATTTTGGGCGTTTTCCATTTACCAAGAAATTCCGGAAATTCCGGTTGGGTTGTAAATGGAACACACGTTTTTGGTTCGTTTTACTGGAAAATTTCCGGAATAAACGGAACTTCTGAAAAGGTCCTGTTTTCCCGTTGGAAACTTTCCGATGGAAACATGTGTTCCATTTACAACTTTTGAAAGGTCTTACCACTTCCAGGCTATTCACGGCCACATTTTTAAATTTTGGCGCCTACAATCGCAATCACTGGGCGGCGAACGGACCTGAGTTAAATGGAACATGTTTTTCACCCGATGGAAATTTCCACCGAAATTTCCAGAATTTTTTTGTAAATGGAAAACGCCCTTTGTCGCGTCGCCTGCGCGCCAGAGTGGCTACACTTGTGACAAATTTTGGCGACAAATTGAAGGCCGCGCGAACCGCATACTTCAAGAGACCTGGGCACTAAAAAAAGACATTCCTACTTTAATACTCTTTAGTCGCGTCCCAAGCGCGGGCAAAAAGTTGCAGGGTGGCTACACCGGCAACTATCTCTACGATTTTGTTGCGAAAGTTTCAACTCTGGTGACTTTTTCTTCACCTGTCGCGTCGCCACTTCAAGGGTGGCTACACGTTTCATCTCGCGGTGGCGACGCGACAAAGTTTGAAAAAATCGCATCACCAGCGCGAGCAAAAAATCGCTCGTGTAGCCGCGGCTTTACGTTGAAAGTCACGCTTTACTGCACATGGCAACTCTATCCCCTGGGGTCCACGATTGGTCTCGCTCAGCGACCCGTTTTTGGGTCGTTAAAATTGGCGCCAATCAAGTATGAAAAGTCCTTCGTCCCGCGCGCCATCTACATTAGACGAAGGATTTTTCGAAAGTCTAGTGGCTAGTTATTGCAATGCTATGTAAATAAGGTGTCATACATAGAGTATACAATAGAGAGCTTAAGCACAAGGCGTTTGTCAAGTAGCCGAGGAGAAACTGGGTCGAGACCGACGTCCTTGACTTGACTTGCTTGCATTAAGGGCCCACAGACGGATTTTTCGCGCGTTGCTGAGGAAGTGAAATGTTACTAAATCAAAATCAAGATTTCTTTTAGAGAGACAAGAGATATGCTTTTTAAAAGTTACAATCAAGGATTAATATGAGGGGATAAACATTTTCAACGCATAACTTTTCAGGTTAGCATTTTCTGAAGTAGCGAATTTGGAGAAAAGAGTAAGTGTGTATATGCATCTTTTCCATGAAAAAGGAAAGTACATGCAGGAACAACCTCTAAGTTGTCCATCAAGATGAGACGTAAAGCGCCATCGCGTACGATACTTATAGAATTGACCACGATGGAGTTTGTTTGCCTGATTCATTTTCAATGCTTTGTAACGGTATTCGTCAATGTGTTGCTCAACAGCAACGATGTTAGTTGGACACCGTGTATGTTTTCAGCTGTTTATTGTACACAGCTCTATGATATTACAAAAATATTCCACTTGTAGCACAGGAATAGTTGTTCCTTATGCTCCAAACGTAAGAGAAATATTTTCCTTGTGAAGTTCGTAAGATAGATTTGATATTGTGCCAAAAGTGGTATACAGAAATTTCCACATAAAAGCCTACTTTATAAATAAACATTTCAGATATTCTTTGTCACAAGTGCCCATAGAAATTTTCACGTACATCCCAGTTGCTTAGACAAAAAGTTCCAGATATTCCTTGCCACAAGAAGTCTATTGAAATTTCTATGTACATCCCAGTTGCTTAGACAAAATAGTTTCAGATCGTGTCCGAAAAAAATTCAATGTAACAGACATATGAAGGGCGTGGGGATCTTTGTTTGATTCCACGCAAAAAAAGCTCAACAGAGAGCTTCGACTGGTTAAGCCGCGTGCAAATGCACTGGATTTGTCCACTGTACAAGCTCTCAACATGTTGAACTCAACAAGGTGAGCGCATTTGAACACCCAGTTGAGAGGTGTTGAGTCTTGTTGAGTCAAATTTGAAACTGGTCAAACTTTTCGCTCAACACGGCTCAACCTTTCCTTTGTTTCGCGGTCATCTATGTGTGACTCAACAAAGTCGAATGCATTTGCACAGCTCAACATGTTGAGCCCACGCACGCGCAGTGCCCAGCGTATCCATTGGGAGTTTAAACATATCGAACATTTTACAAGATGGTAATGGTAAGTCTCCCCTGTTGCCAGAAATCTGATAGTCAACGCAAGCCTTTCTGGAGCAATTAATAACTTCTGTAGCACCAAGAATATCTTTTGGTGTTATGTAGGGCTCAATCATTCCTAGTACTTCACAAAAATTGCCATGGTTCATTCGCATCATTTCCTTGTAGTCTGCAGTGTCCTCGATCATTAGCTCTTTCACTATGTTGTTGTAGCACCCTTTACTGCTTCTACGCCGAATTCACGCTCTTGTTTTACCACGTCGTTTTTTTGACCTTTTGTCCTCATCAATGACTTTGCTTTCTAGAAGTGCAGCCAAGCATTTTTATGTTCTGAGGAGATGAATGTACCTAAGATTCTCAGATTCAATATCAGCCTTTGTGAAATCTTCGAAATGCTCAACAAGTTGAGTCATTGTTGAGGTCATTTGAACACCCCGCTCAACAACACCTCAACATACACTCAACATGTTGAGAGCTTGTACAGTGGACAAATCCAGTGCATTTGCACGCGGCTTTATTTCTTTGACAGCCTGAGACAAAAGAGAATTAATGAAGCCTGTTTGTCCAACAGATCTGAATTTTGAACCAAAATGAAAGACATTTATAGAAATCTTCCTGGCAGAATAATAGATCTTCAAAAGACATTTACTCTCGGGTGGTATAATTGCCTTGAAGATGTCTTGATATTTACATATAACACAAGTCTACCTCGTCAAAAACTCATGTGGTTCGAACAGTGCTACGTAACATGAAAGAAGAATAATAGATCTTCAAAAGACATTTACTCTCGGGTGGTATAATTGCCTTGAAGATGTCTTGATATTTACGTATAACACAAGTCTACCTCGTCAAAAACTCATGTCGTTCGAACAGTGCTACGTTACATGAAAATGTAGGTAAGTTTGATTTCTTTATCAGCAACATGCATTAATTTCCGAAAATACAAACCGCTTGTACAGCTCAACTAATATATTGATTTAGCCAAGCTAAAAGCGGAGCTCCCTGGTTATTTATTCTTACTGAAAGTAAGTGAAAAAAGAGGTTTTCGAATTGTCCGCGTTTTCGTGTTTCCGATTACTGCTTAATTAAATCATTTCCTTCGCTTTCTTCTGTAGACAAATTCATTGCTTAACTAGTGAATTCCCGGTAAATTTCACGCAAAAAACCGATATCACATGAATCACGAAGTAATGAGTGCGATATCTGTTTTTCAAGCGATTTTTACCTTGGAATTCACCAGTTTGGCAATGAATTTTTCTCGAATCACATGAGTTTTAAAAGAAAAGAAGCAAATCCTCAGCGAGCGAATGGAAAAGGAAAAAAGCAATTTCAGAGTCAACTGTCAATAGCCAGCGAATCACGCTAAAACTAGCAATAGCTATCGCTAAGTGCCAACAAAACAGTCAATATAATACAGAGTTTGCAGATTTGTATCAGAGTTCCAAAATACCCAACAGTAGTTGTAATTTTTTTATTCGAAAGTACTGCAACTCAACTTATCAAGTTAACAATAATACAATAATTCAAATTGCACACTTTGTATCTCCAACAATGTAGATGTCAACGTGTTTTGCAATAATATGGAAAGTAGTGCTGTAATTTTTCAACGGCCGTAATTTTAACAGGAATATACAACAATTAAGTTGAATAAAATCGGTGCCGTGTAAAAAATCCCCAAGGCGTTTTCAGACGTTTCAGTGTGAACCTCTCTCGCACATGACAGTTGTTTCACTTGAAGAATTTTTATTTTGCAACATAAAGCCAAAAATTTTAAGTCAAATTGATTGTTGAATTGTGTACTTTGCAGGCAACACATTTCCTTTGAAAATTAAATTAAACCGTTCACAACCAAATGATTACAAAACGAAAAAGAAACTGCTCTACTCGCGAGCCGAAATCTGAAATTGACAACAGCAGCCGAGTTTTGAGCTCGTTTACTCAATGTAGAACACGATAGTTCAAAAACAAATATTAAAGAACACTAAAAGCAAGTGTACACAACAAAATGGTCAGGGAAATGGGGAAAATGTGTTTTCACTCACCTCCGAACACAAGATCATCAATAGTCGCGCGCGTCATGCAAGTTTGTCTAATGACATCACACATCAAAACACGCGCTTTCATTGGTCCCTACTAAAATTTCCAGGGAACCTTACATTACACTTTTCCCAGCACGATCGAGAATTTTTCTGACTGCTGCAATACTTCGCGTGAAATTAAGCTGGCCGCCTCGCAAGCCTCGCCCCATTCGCTCGGCTTGCTCGTTGGCAACTAAAAACCGTCGGGGACCTTTGTCAGTTCAAGGTCAAAAAAAAGTTTTACTGATGTACTTTACTCCACTTTATCTCTGAAAACGAGATCATTGACATTTTGAGGTATTTCGTTGAAACACGCCAGCTTGGCTTGGAAAAAGAATCGGCAAAATACGGCAAACTAGAAAGGACAAACTTCAAACAACATCCGCTCCAACAAATTACCTGTAGGAGCTTTAAACAAACTTCTGAAAATACAAGCTAGTGATATTTCTCCCTAATTTTACGAGACCTCATTGCGGTTACGTGTTCATAACAGATTCGATACAGGGACCTACAGGTCAGCAAAGACCTCATACATGTTGACCGACAAAGAAAGGGCTTGACTTTGGGATGAGCGCACGAGCTTACTGAATGAATGGACACTACAAAGCTAAGAAAAAAACAGGCTTAATGTACAGTCCCAGATTCTTGGAAACCTCAGGCCTCATGCTTTAATTTTGTCCTGTTTTTGTTTATCTTAAATTATTAAAATTCAAGACCACAGAGAAAAAACACAAGCACATACAGAGAGGGACTTCTCAAGGAAAAGAAATATCTTTTGGAAGGACTAGTACTTACTCTTTTTTTTCTTTTGAAAGCATTGAGTGTCAGCGCTCGCAGCGCTCTTTTCGTCACGTAGAGAACTGACTAAAGCCCCATTTACACGAGCAATTTTTCCTTGACAAGTTTTCCTTGACAAGGAAAAATTGCTCGTGTAGATGGGGAATAGTGGACAAATTTTCCTTGTCAAGGAAAATCTGGCGTGCTAGCTTTTCCTTGACAAGGAAAAATTGTCAAGTCAGAAATTTGCTCGTGTAGATGGACAACAAGGAAAATGTGACAAGGATATTATTGATTTGCATCACTTGTCAAGGAAAACTTGTCATATTTTTCATTTACACTACCAAGGAAAACTTGTCAAGGAAAACTTGTCAAGGAAAACTTGCTAGTGTGTACAGTCGGCAAGTTTTCCTTGACAAGTGGACTTGTCAAGGAAAAATTGCTCGTGTAAATGGGGCTTAAGTAAGATTTCTTTGGTAAATGACAGGAAATATAAAGTTGATGGTCCCGTAACGCAGGAACACAAGAAATATCAATGAATAAATTAATAGAGTTATTCCACACCAAATGAACTTACCTTTCCGCGTTTTTTCATTTCACCACGGACAGCAAATACCCAGCGCAGCTTTGACGTTTGTGACTTGATGTTTGGGACGTGTGACGCCATTTTTTGGAAATCACTTACGGTCAACGTCCGTGTTGAGAAAATACGTCTTGTGCTTAACCTCTCTAATTAGCTAATGTGCAGTGTAGTGCGTTGTAGTGTAGTGGGGTATGTTGTAAAATAGGCTTGTAATGTGGAGTATTGAGTTAAAAAATAAGTTGTCCATAAAAATGATAAAAAATAAATGAATAAATGAATTCTCTTAGATAAATTGCTTACAGAAAGCAGAAAAAGAAAATCGAATAGAGTGTAAAATCGTCCTTATACAAAAACACAAGCAATAAAAGGAGCGGTGTATGACCTTGGTTGGACTCGTAGAGGATCTATCTAATTTTGTGGAATGAGGAAAGCTTGTTGTTAACCCGTCGGCACTAGTTTTTGAGATCAGTTTTTTCTTGTTTCTAAGATTCATCAAGTCATTTTTATCTCGCTGGAAAAATCTTTTACGAGCGAATTTCGGGGTCAGTCGAGATTCTAGTATTACCCTTTAGACAAATGAGCCGTATATGAGATCAGAATGACTAAGAAAAGGAGTCTATTCTTTCAAAGTGCATTATTGTGTAATTGTATTAGAAGTGGATTGGCCAAAAAATAATAATTGACTTACCTCGCTGTGGCTGCTCAGTACAAGGGCGGAAAGATCATGTGAAGAAAAAATAAGGAAATATAGTTGGTGCGGATGAATAGACAGTGTTCTTTGAAGACTGGCATTATTAGACCAAGTAAACATGACTTTGTGCTGAAGAGAAGGGCTGGTAATCGTTATGACAACGAACGAAATCTCGAATTCTTTAGGCCTACTACTACTACCACCACCACCACTACTACTAATACTACTACTACAGGCCAATTTCGGATTAGTTGTGTTCACAATCACCACAACAACGACAACCCCTAGGAAATAAAGTTTGAACACAAAAGAAACGCAATAAAGGAAAAAAAAAAGGACAAGATTGAAAGGTAATGCTTTCTGGCAATCCACCAGGTTTTAACATTGTTTATCCAAGTCAGCAAATTGACATTCTGATTAAGTAATGGTCCGGCTAAGAAGCAGGCAGCCCAGCGGCAAAAGTACTTAGAAGCTGCTGCTCCAATCGAGGCATCTGATTGGCTAATATCGGAAAATGTCGAAAAAAGATGAGAAAAAAATGAAAAAAAAGCCTTTTTTGGATTTCTTCTTCCCCATGCCCTTGATCTCTGTCTCTCGGCCAAATTTGGGCATTGTTCTATGCGCCATTCGCCAATCGGCAAATGGCGCATAGAATCTTGACTATATTTACAAACATAGTTTTTGAAGGCATAATGATTTGTTCTACGAAACAGAATCTAATTTTTTAGACGGCAAGTCGATTACATTTTTCATTGAAATTCAAATTTCGCGCTTTTAGCTGCCTACACCAATGGGAACAGCCGAACTTAATTTGATTAAAAATGTTGGCACATTTTAACTAACCGACGCTATTGCCGCGGGCTATTGTTTTTCTGCCTGCTTCTTAGCCGGACCATTACTTAATTACTTTCCACCATCAAACGATTTACTTAAGTTTAGAACCATTACTGACTAAGGGTATCAATTATAAATTGCCTATTGTATGTCAGGACCTTGTTCTTAGACCTCATTCACACATACTGTACATATACAAACGCATGTGAATGTTTTCCCGATGCAGATTGCGTGACAATACTCAAGTGGGTATTTGCTTTCAGAGTCGGACATATTCAAGTTCCCACACTCTCTTCAGTCACAAACGACAAATTGTCAAATCTCCAGAGTATCGCCACACGATCTCTATCTCTAAAGCGAAGGTAGCAAAAATTTACGCCCTCTGAGATCAAAACCTCAGTGAAAGACTAATGATTTAACACAAGAAAGCAAGAAAATGGATAAAATAAAATGGATAAGGGCGCTACTCACTTTGCCGTTTCAATTCAAAGTCACGCCGCTTCCGTTTATGACTTTCGACATCAAGGTTTGGATTCCTTTCTCTGTTATTCCTGTGAGCAAGGATAAAAAAACCCTTGAAGTCAATTCAGTTCACTTTATTATTTTTGCCATAAAATAATAAATATGTACATTATTTTTCTTTTTTTCACATTTAGAGGCAGGGAGGCCATAGCGGCTTTAAATCTTATGTAAAGGGTTACTTCAAAATACAAAGGAAAGGAAAGGAACTTTATTTAAGTGTCTAGTCGTTCTAGCGCTGGACCGCTAACTGGGGACACGGTAAACTGAATTAACGCGAATCAAGTCAAATGTTAGTTTTTGAGGAGAGGGGAAAACCGGAGTACCCGGAGAAAAACCTCTCGGAACAGGGTAGAGAACCAACACACTCAACCCACATATGACGCCGAGTCTGGGTATCGAACCCGGGCCACTTTGCTGAGAGGCGAGTGCTCTCACCTCTGCGCCATCCCTGCACCCCAAAAGGTGCAGCAGGTGATAAGAGACAAACAAAACAATAAGACGACAATAACAACAAGTAGTCCTTTGTGAAGGTAAAGTTTTGTTAACCTTTAAACATCAGATCAAAGGTACGTTATTGGTGAGAAGTGAAAACCGGAATAGTCGGAGAAGTCGGAGAGCAGAGAACCAACAAACTCAACCTACGTGACTGAAGGGTTAGTTTCTAAAGAAACTGTGGTGCTGCGTCGGTGGGGAAGTAGTATACAAAAATTTGGTTTTATCAACAGTGTTGATAAAACCAAATTTTTTTCAACCCACGTGACGTTGAGTCCGGGAATCGATCGCGGGCCACTGTGTCGACCACGCCACTCGAAAGGGTATCAAACCTATGCGTTATAAGGTAAGTCACAAGGCTGTCCAAATATGAAACGAAAGGGAGGTAACACACTCGGGGGAAAGTACTTGTGTCCCTGTCGTTGTTATTGCCCGGCCTGCAAAAAAGTGATCCATCCCCAAATTACCTTTTATAAAGCAAAATTCCAATGATGGCGATCACAATTAGCACCAAGGGTCCCAAAATACCCGCAATTATACCAACGGTATCGTCATAGTCAGTCTTCAGGCCTGATGGAGGATTATCCTCTGAAAAATACCAAACAATTTCCGAGTGGAAATATATCTTTGTTGCTCTTGCATATTCATAAAGCATGCAATCAAGAAGAAATGCAATTCATTTAAAATATTTTATTTTCCTCAGCTCGAATCTGCCGCATAATTCTTTCCAGTCGTAGGACCGGCATCTTTGGAGTGCTTGATAAATGATGTTAATCAAATAATACAAATCTGCTGGACGACCTAAATCATATCGTGTCAAATTGGATTCAGATGGCATTGTAATTGCTTGCCTGCGTGAGGGCTCTCCACTGTTGGGTGGAAGCCAAATCATACGTCCGGCCAACGCAAGAGAAGGGTGGAACAGGAATTTCAAGCAAACAATGACCAATCTAATATATTAGCGACAGAAAATTACAAACCAGGCACGAGACAACAGACTGGATGGATGTCCCGTGACTAATTAAGACCTTTAGGAGTCATTAGAGAGCTTACGCAAGGACGACGAAGCCGCTAACGAGAATGTTGTCTCAAAATGGTATTTCCCGTTATTACAATAATTTCGTTATAACCCCAAGTCGTTCGTAATGGAAAGTGTGTTTCAACATTGCAGGAATAAAATTGTCATGAGTCGTGCGGTTGTTTGGGGAGAAAATTTAAAATGTTTCGTCAGGTTCTCACGTCCTCTACACAACCTCAAATCACAGGTAACCCAGGCTCACTGTGTGCGTCACGTAGGTATTAAAATATAGAGAACATATGAGGCGAAGTTTAGGTCTGAAAATTTGCTAGAAAATGGTAATAAAAGTCGATAAAACTTACCATGTGGTGAGCTGTTGTTGTCTTTAATACGTACACCAAGTTTCGGGGAAAATGGTCCCCGTTCACCTTCCTTCATAATATAGTGACAAGGTAGGAGACGGAAGCCAGCGTCGCGACTCCGATCGACCCAAAACAAGCACAATTTTTTCCGCGAAAATCAAATCCAGTCGCTAAATAAACACGCCAGGTTCATGGAATAGGAATTTCTCTAAACCATGAATCCACTAAGGCATCTCCAGGTAGCAACGCGGAGCCACCAGACTCCGTAAAACTTGTAATTTAACCTGCTAAAATGGCGGCCAGAAAGCGTGGTACTCGCCTGGTGACGAGTATAATAAGTTTTGGAGGGAGGGGAATCCCAAACAAAACTCACTGAGCAATTTGGGACTCCCCTCCCTCGAGGGAGACTTATTATACTCGTCACCAGGCGTCCAGAGTTCAGTGCCATTTTGAATTGGGTACTTCGTGAGTACCACGCTTTCTGGCCGCCATTTTAGCAGGTTAACTTACAAGTTTTACGGAGTCTGGTGGCTCCGCGTTGCTACCTGGAGATGCTTCAGTGGATTCATGGTTTAGAGAAATTCCTATTCCACGAACCTGGCGTGTTTATTTAGCGACTGGATTTGATTTTCGCGGAAAAAATCGTGCTTGTTTTGGGTCGATCGGAGTCCCGACGCTGGCTTCCGTCTCCTACCTTGTCACTATATTATGAAGGAAGGTGAACGGGGACCATTTTCCCCGAAACTTCGTGTACGTATTAAAGACAACAACAGCTCACCACATGATAAGTTTTATCGATTTTTATTACCATTTTCTAGCAAATTTTCAGACCTAAACTTCGCCTCATATGTTCTCTATATTTTAATACCTACGTGACGCACACAGTGAGCCTGGGTTACCTGTGCTCAAATTTGGTCAAATCACGTCGTTGTCAAAACGAGGACTGCAAAGAAATGTACCAAAATGCAAAACGCACGTGCAGGGCGTGCAGAGCTATTGTTTGTGCTCATTAAACCCATTGTTTTGTGGCGTTCTCGTAGCCGTCATCGTCCTCCTTACCTAAGCTCCGGGAGCTTAATTAAGCAACGACAACGGCGACGGCAACGAGAACGTCATCTTAAAATACAGCTGTTTCGAGAAAGGTTGTCCAAAAGAAGCGTAAGGGCCGATTTACACGGTACGATTTTTGTCGCATGCGACAACGACTTAGATAGATAGATTGATAGATAGATAGATAGATAGATAGATAGATAGATAGATAGTTTATTAAAAACTGCATCGCAGCCAAAGGCTGAATTACGCAATTATTTACAAATGCTTTACAATACTTAAAAAAGTACAAATGAATCCTAAATAATAAGTCAAAAACTGATTACTAAGACAATATTAAAAATTCCATATAAAGTATTTACGTTAAAATATGTTAACTTATAAAGTATATATATATATATATGGGATAAAACTACAGCCTGGACTGTTTGGACATCGCATACATGTATATAAAAGTGTTTCTTGTTCTGTTCGTACAAAGCTTCGGCATATTAAAATGGCGCGGTCGTCTTAGGTTATAGCGTGAGTTGTCATAGTCCGGTGAAAGGAGCGCTTTCAATTTATGGTTTGGATCGCTGACAATGTTATCAAAAAGCTTGCTGCATAGTACGTAATGATGCTCCAAAATGGGTGTTACCCCCACCTCTATTGCCGAGTTGCACTTTCCTGATGTTATAATTGATATTGCTCTTTTCTCGAGCCTTACCAGCTCGTTCTTTAAGTACTGAGGGAGACCGTTGGAAAAGACAGGTGCTGCATAATCTATAACAGATCTCACGCACGATACATAGAACATTGCTAGATCTTGTTTCGGAACTCCCGCTCTTTTTAACTGAGTTAGGAAATAGAGCCTCTTGCTAGCCTTTTTGGTTATCACAGTTACATGATCGTTCCATGTTAGATCGTTCGCTATTGTAAGGCCTAGTAGTTTTGTACTAGTAACTAACTCTACCTCCT
>NC_090872.1:47792742-47795242 GCF_036669935.1 Montipora foliosa
ACATGTACAGATAATTGTCCTCACTTAACAAAATCTTTGAATTTGTTGAATTTTAGATTTTGCTGGTCCCTTTGCGACCCAAATTTTCGTCACAGGGTATGTCTGTTGTACGAGCCAGACAAGGACAGCGATAGAAAAAAAATGGCGACCGTAGATGTGGTATTTACCGCTTGATATAAGGGATCACAATCTGACTTCACTGTATGAGGTTCTCTGATTGGGCGGAAAAAAGACAATTGCGGAAATTTCCGCCCAATGAGAAGATTAGAATTTGATTTGCTCTGGAGCTCGTCCGTTAAAGGTATGTTCCCAGGGGCTCTTCTCGCCTTAATTGAAACTCAACGCCAATCCCGATTTTGCCCATGATTTTCTTGTCCCGTCTCGACTGACTGCCCCTGGGTCTCCGAGGATAATCGGCCCTAAGAGCGTTCGCGACAATGCCGAAAGGTAGTATGGGACAGTATTCAATATGCAGTGAACGCGCAGATGCCTCGACCGTACAGTGAAGACCTACGTGCACCACGATTTTTGGTACATTTTTTAAACTTTCTCTGCGAAACATCACATAAAATAAGTAAGATTAAAGTCGTCAGAATCTTGCTTTCTCTGAGAATTCTAACCCTTTGTTACTAATTCATGGCCTGGATCATTTGAATGAACTTTGAAACTCTCTCACATCTCAATGTCAGTAACAAAAGATGAGCACGTATTTCTAGGTGACGTTTTCGATAGCATTGCCGTCTCAAACTGACAGCTTACCATAATGCCTTTCGGCATTGTCGCGTAGGCTTTTATGCTTCTTTTGGACAACCTTTCTCGAAAACAGCTGTATAAATTCGCGTCATTTGAATCCCTTCGTGACTATTTCAACCTTTTTAATATGACAAGAGTGTGGTAGTTCCTCAAAAGTGACCCTCCTCGGAACGGCACTTAATTTAGGAGAGAAAACGAAAATTTATCCTCAAGTGCTGACGTTCTTCGTAAAACCTCAAATTTGGCTGTTTCACGTTGTTGTTTTGCTGACGGCGGCAAAGAAATGCACAAAAGTGAAAAATGCACGTGTAGGGCGTGCAAAGCTATTGTTTTTGCCAACTGCAACCAGCGGACTGAGAATTTTATTTCTGGCGATTTGCAAAAAAGGGAGGGATAAGTGCGAACCGCCCCAGCAAGTTTCTTGTTAAAAACAGTAGGGAGCCCTAATAGTGCCTAAGACGGCGTCCGAAGGTACTAGTAGGGAACTTAAGCAAAGACAACGGCGACGGCAACGAGAACGTCACAAATTTGCATATTTAGTGGGCATAAACAATAGCTTTGCACGCCTTGCACGTGCGTTTTTCACTTTTGTCCATTTCATTTGCCGTCGTCAGCAAAACAACGACGTGAAATAGTCAAATTTAAGGTTTTAATTAAGGAGAACGTCAGCACTTGACGCTAAAGTTTCACTTTCTCACTTAAATTAAGCGCCGTTCCGAACAATGTCATATTAAAAGGGTTGACATGTTACAATGACGCGAATTTATATTTTGAGATGACCTTCTCGGTGCCGTCGCGGTCGTCGTTGCTTAAGTTCCCTATTACATGTAGGGAGCTTCAGATTTTACGACGATGACGGCAACAACAACGGCGCATAAATAATCGTGCTGCACGTGCAGCACGGATTTTATAGGACGGATTCTTGCGGTACTCTGCATAAGGACGACGTGAAATTATCAAATTTAAGGTTTTGACGACAACGTAAGCACGCAACAGAGAATCTTCCATTCTCTATTTTCACTTTGTAACTGCTCGTACCAATTTATTTTTACAACACGTCGCCCAAATTGTAAGAAGTGAACGAGATAAAATAACCGCGAAAGAATTATGATAATATAAAGTGATAAGTTGAGGTGACGTTTTCGTTGAAGTCGCCGTCGTAGATCTTAAGGACATTCGCGCGAAAATTTTTCAACATTGATTTTTTTCTGAAACTTTTACCACTGTAAGATGATGAGTTAGTTATGCCAGAAATGTAAAAAAAATGGGGGGTCACCGACTTCGTTTTGGAGAGAACATGCCCGGAAAAACACCCAAAATGTGACAAAATCGGGCTTCGTTAGCGAATAAGGCCAGTGTCTGTAAACCCAAATATATTGCAATTAAATCTTTGAAGTGAAATCTTCTATGCCAAATATTGTTTAAGTGGACTTATTAAGTGAATTTAGTCAACTGGTTTGGTTCCTTAAAGATCAAGTTCGCGTTTAGCGACCACAGTTTCACGCGCCTTGCAGCCGCAAGATGGCAGGATTGGATGTCCCGTGAGCAGAAATCTTAAAATTTTTTTAACTTCCCACATTGATTTTTTGTTCATTTTTGGACAACGTGGAGATAATTGTAAATAAAATCCGTTTCTGGAAAGAAAAATAGGGGTCACCGAACGTCCAAGACCGTTAAATCAAGGCAAAGCTATAGCAATGGCCTTTTGCCCTATCATTTCTTATTTTAGTACTTAGCGCGCGCGCTC
>NC_090872.1:47805242-47810242 GCF_036669935.1 Montipora foliosa
ACTCGCCCGCAATCAATCATCGCATACCTCAGTTTTTCGGATACACAGCGCACTCGGTTATATTAAAGGTGCACCTTTAACTTTCAAACTTGATGGCATTTATGTCACAAACTGCGGAAAATCTCATCAAAAAACTCGGTTATAAGACGCATCTCAAATAGAGGAATAGGGTTCAACTCATCGCTAATTATGCTGTCAACGGTATATGTATTGGTGCATCCAACCTCAAATCAGGTAACTCTCCCAGCAACCTTGGAGCATCGTTTGATAGTCAGTCTGTCTCTGAATGTACAGTTGTACACATCAAGTAGGTTTGCATCAAGGCGTTCCTTGCATGGCAAATAAGGAAGTTCTTGTCTGAGAATCAACCAAGACTCTGATTTACGCGTTCGTCACTTCTCATCTGGACCACTGCAACTCATTACTGTTTGGTATTCCACAATGCCAGTTTGATCGACTACAATGACTGTGGACTTACACAACGCCGACTCTGATGTATTTCCACTAGCTGCTGGTTCGTTTTCGTTTCCACTATAAGTTCGCTTATCTAGCGTACAAAGCTCTTGAGGGAATGGCTTCACCTTATCTGAGTGAGCTGTTACAATTCAAGACTTAAGGCTGCTATGCCCCAGTCCCAATCAACTACTCTAAGAACGGCAAAGAACAAGATGCCCCTTTGCTTGTGCTGCAAGAAACCTCCACTCGCTATCCACGAGTGTGGAACTGTAGCATCATTTCAGTCCTGGTCAAAGACGTTTCAAGATTTCTTTGAACATTTTCGTCACTTTAAGATACCCCCTAAAAATATTCTGGAAGATTTTTTCTTGCAAGAAGCATGTATATTTTTAACTATTGTCAGTAGTTTTCTATTTATCTCTAATTTTCAAAAATTAGTATCGATGCATATTTAGAGTAGAAAATGGCATTTAAACATTTTTGTATATTTTTGCTTATTTTCTTACATGACTATAAAGCGCTCTACAATATTTTTATAACTTAAACGCTAAAGAAATTACGTAACTAAATAATAATAGAAACCTTATTTGTCTTTAAATACAGTTGTAAATCTCTTTACATACATGTACATGTATAGTATATTAACAACCATCTACCGGTACTTGAAATTAAGTGACATACTTGCACATGTATATATACAAATGAATCAACTACAAAAAATTAAAGTTTTATTAAGTCTGGGCTATCCCAAATTTTATTTCTACGGCAAAAGATAAAATATGTCGCTCTAATAGCTAGATTTATCATTGTTTTGATTATATACATTTGTAGTGTTGTTGCTTTTTGTCAATGCCAACGTCATTAATCATTTGTAAGAATGTATTCGTTATAATAATAATAATAATAATAATAATAATAATAATAATAATAATAATAATAATAATAATGAGAAAGGTCCTGTCAATCAAGTGAACTCTTTGGCCCATGGGTTGGGTTACTACTACTACTTTTGAATCATCAGCTACCAATTCTCGCTTAATGTATGTTCTAGGTCCTAGTCATCCACGGGATGTGATGCTACAGGCCAATTCATCCACATCCATTCTTGTAGCATGGAAGGAACCAGCTTCAAAATGGAGAAATAACCAATTACATAATATATTATAGACAACAAGATGACCCGGAAACAGAAGCTCAAGTCATGGGAAGTACTTTTCAGAGGCTATTGACTGATTTGAGAAAATTTACCACCTATTACATCAAAGTGAGAGGGAAAACTACAGAGCTGGGAAATCCTTCAAGACTACTGAATACAACAACGTTTGAGGACCGTAAGTAGTCCTTGTAATTACGTAAATTGTAATACACTCAACAAAGGTACTCTGATTGGGCGAGCAGTTCAATTTTATGCCAAACAGTAACCTACCGGTACATGCAAATGATTAAGAGCAGCAAAATCAAAACAATTGAAGTGTCTTAATTTTTTTTGTTTTTGAGTTAATCACTGATAACAAACATACGGTCATCCTGTTGGTTTGAAAATTTGTTACTCTTTTACAATAATAATTGCAAGAATATCTCTTGTCAACATTTCACTCCAAATTTGTCATAACTGATTAAAATATCATGCCTTAATGTATGTTAGTGGCCTTGTGTCAATATTACAAGCCTTTTACACCCCTACCACTGTGCACCTGAAGAATCTGAAAGTACATGGAAAATAATTAGACCTCAAACCCCACCACTGAAAAAGACATCAATAATCGGATCAAGGCCGCCCTGCTTCGTACGGAAAACTATTTAAGAGAGTCTTCAGTAATCCTGACCCTAAAAACCAAACTCATGGTCTACCACGCTGTAGTCATCTCTACCTTACTGTATGCCTGTCAAACATGGGTCCTTTATGGAAGAGACATCCGAAAACTTAAATGATTCGTCAAATTCTGTGAATCAAGTGGCAACACTGAATTACTAACAATGAAGTCCTCAGTCGAGCAGATGTGGAGAGCCTAGAAGCCATCATTACTCGACATAGACTAAGATGGGCTGGACATCTTGCTCGAATTTCAGACTCCCACCTTCTCAAACAAATCCTGTTCTCAACTTGCATCTGGAAAAAGACCACGAGATGCTCCAAAAATACACTACAAAGACCAGCTCAAGGCCACAGTACCTTGAAGAGGACCAAAAACGACACAGCCATTTGGGAGATGGAAGCTGCAGAAACAAATCCTTGAAAAAGGACTATTCATTAAAAAACAGTAGTTTTTAAGAACAACAGAAGGCAGCAGGAAGAGACAAAGAGAGTTAAGAGAAAAGCAAGTACTCAAAACACCGTGAACCCTCCTACATGTACCATTTCATGTCGTGGTTGCGGCTGACTTTTCCGTGCGAACATGGGACTAATATCACATCAAAGAAAGTGTCACTGAGCAAACCATACTCAGAACAGGGTTACACCAACAAACAAACGACTGTGACCAATGATAATGCATGCAAGAATTAGCTGTAATCACAGTGCAGAAAAAAGCCGAAGTTTGAAAATTCCGCGCCAGGAGCAACTACATGTATAAATTTTCAATAAGTTAAGATTATATTTCATGGAGATAAAGAACTAAATGACTACATAATATTTTGGTGAGCTAAGATTAATAATGACTATATTCAGTGCTGCAATAATATTGACCCTTAAGTGGGCAGTGGTCTTTCTGCTTGCCAGGTGGGAAAAACAAAAGACATGACAGCAATATCTGTAATCGAGAATTTTTTGTACCACATGGTTTGTTTCAATGGCACTTGGCAAATTCATTGACTTCTGTTAGCACTTCACTCTGAAAAGTTGGACAATGCCCTGCATGGTTTAATATAAGACCATGAATAGTATGTGGTCATCCACCATATACACTGTATGACATTCACCCCAACAACGCAATGTACCGGTGTATAAACAATTCTAACCATCTTCATCAATTCAAAAAAAGCAGCAATACAGGGCAATTATAAATTCAAAAAGGCGACATGACAACATCAGGGTAATTAGTTTTACTGTAAAATGTGACACATCTGAATGTTGTACTCTTATCCTTTCCGAGAGTTAGTGCTATTTTTTGGTGCATTTAAAGTACAGGAGTGTCATCGGCACAAACATACAGTGTAGCTGCAGTTTGTTTCAACATTGCTTACGGGAAAAGGGAAAAGGGAGGCAATAAGGGAACTTATTACAAAATAAAAGGTAATCCTTAAATTGAAGCGATTTTTGCACTCACTGTTAAAGTAACGTGTTTCTAAACATTTTTGTCCAGAATCTGTGTTGGCTTTCATTGTATTGCTGCCATACAGTAACTTACTATATTGGCATGACGAGAAGGCGTATACATGTATCTTTTGCATTTTATATGGTGTTTTGAAAAAAAAAAAGCTTCAATTATCCAATCTGCTGTGATTGGAAAACAGACAGCGATGAACTGGATTTTGTGGGGTTTGTGGTACGACTTAATCTGAAGCCATCTCAGTGCTTTCTGTGAATTAGGTCGAAAACACACCTACGTATAGTGTAATTTGGCAAATCAAACAGTGCGATTTTCACCCTTTCACTTTTTATGGTACGCTACAAAAATCTTGGAACCAATGTACAAATAATTTGAGTTAAACAAGTATATTCTGGTTGACACATGACATCTAAAACGTTCGCAATATGTATGAAATTAGCTGTTGTTCGTGTACAAGGAACAGACATTACACATGGCGTGCCATTAAAATGGAAATCCACTTTCCAAAAAATCAGCTCTAAACATACGTTATAGAAAGGTACATTTTCACAGAGATAATTAATTTTGCAACATTACTTATTACTTTTGCATTAGCCTGCTTCTGAACGATTTCTAATGCTTAGTACCCAGTTTTCTAAGTGAGGTGTCAAATACAGGCTAATGCACACTTCTGTGGAATGAGAGTCTCAATGTACATGTTTACATACCTTTTTGCAGTGTTTCCACTTCATAACATGGGTCCGTTAATGGTGACCTTCCAACCTTGGTATAGCCTGCTACTTTAATGCAGTACTTGGTGAAAGGTTTCATTCCACCAATTAAGGCACTCGTTTGACTTGCAGTTGCATTCTTACTAAAATATTGAGATTGACCTGTCTCATTGTAAAACACTGTGTAGCCAGTAATAATGCCATTTTGGTCCTTTTCTGGTATTTCCTCCCAGACAACTCTAATCGTGTGAGCATCCTCTGCTTTTGTTCCATCTTGCCCTTTCACAATGACTGGATCAGAGCTGGGAACTATTTATACAACACAAACAAAAAAAGGTGACCAAAAATCATCTTTTTACACATACTTTTTCTTAAAGTACATGCACTTTGCAGTTCATCAATTTTCCTATTTTGCACTTCATTTTGTTATGAAACTTGAGTTCTTTTAAATATTTCAGTAATTTTATGCACATTATTTCATTAAACGTCGTGGACTCCACAGGTGCCATTTTCATTGTCATGGCTAAGACAATAAGAGTCACCTGAGGGACTTCCTTGTAAGGAC
>NC_090872.1:47815242-47847742 GCF_036669935.1 Montipora foliosa
CCGTTAAAAATGGGCAAATATACCAAAATCCTACATGTAGGACAGGCAGGCAAGCAAGAAATTTTACAACAAATGTTCTGAAAATTCTAGATCTCAAATCATCTTCCGAACAGATATTTTCTGAAAATTGACGTTGGGTGCCCCTGACCAAGGCCACTTCCTGTTTTCACCGTACGTGACTTCGCATTAACTGTTCGGCATCGCTCGTTTTACTTACATGTAAATCTTGATCCAAATCCAAATCATGTGGAACTACTGTAACTTTTAACATAAAAATGCATGTCATGCACAAGTAGGGCTAGACACGCAATGTATGCAATAGCTATGTGGATACTCTCTAATGTGAATTGTTGTGTCCAGAAAGCAAATAAGGAAAATGGTACAATGACGAGTCAAGCAAATAGGATAAATCTATTTAATAAGACAACAATAAAATATCTCATCAACTCTGACCAACCATAACATTAATTTTAGTGGCGGTGAGTTTTCAAAAAGAGAAAAACATTCAGAACAAGTCACTTTTCAGTCTTTCCTGGTCTAGTGCTCTTTAATCTGAAAACCTGAGAGGTCTGGGGAATACCAGAAATTCTCCTTGATTATCAGCTTACAGTACATGTATGGACAATGTATTAAGCACAACTTCGCCCAGTTACAAAACTCACAAAAATTGGTGGATTTGATTGAATGCATGTACATGTAGGATAAAGAACGAAAACATCTTCTATTCATCCACTCTTTGCTTTATTATTGCCCCCATTCTTGGTAAACGTTTGCAGCACAATGTAGATGTAAGTGCCACCAAGCAAACCTAAACATTGTACTGATTATTGAAAAAGACAAAAACTAAAGCACAAGTTGCTGCTTTTAGACATTTGTGGCCAATGCTCTTTAATAGTTGCTTATATTTTTCATGATCATACACTTACCAGATTCAGAGGATTGCACTGTCAGTGGAAACGACCAAGGGCTGTCTCCTTTCCCATTGAATGCCTGTACTTCAATAGTATAGTTGGTGTATGGTGATATGTTACTGAGTGTAGCTACTCTAGATTTGTTTCCTACAGTAACCTTTTGAGAAGGTGTTGATGCCCCAACATCCTCCCACCGCACATTGTACCCTGTAATTCCATCACCAACATAATCAGGTGCACTCCATGTAATGTTAATGGATGTTGCCAGAATAGATGTTGTTATTGGAGGGGATGGTCTGCCTGGTATACCTACATGTAAATGAAATTCAATTTACTGACATCCATAAGATCATCAAAAAACGAAAGGAAACTACACTTGTACAGTTGTACACTATGTCAAAAGCATCCTTCACCTACATCTTCCGTTTCTAAGACCCATTGGTTTCTGGTTGACAGTGCAACACAGTGTTCAAAAATATCAGAAACCTGGCCACGTATCTGCTGCAGGTTAAATTTGATTTCAGGTCAATTTGTTTCAACCTTGGTTGAAATTGCAAGACATAAAGATAAATGGAAACCCAACAGTTATTAGAAAGTATGTGTACATTTGCAAGTAAGTTGGTCCTGGAGGTACATGTAAGTGGATTACCTTACTGTAGCTTAAAAGTTTGGTGAGTTAATTATTTTATAAAATACCAATGCTTGCTAAGTCTAGGAACTGATTTTAAATGCTTAGCATTAAGGTTGGGGATAGGCATACGTACTGTGCATGATATTCTACTTTTTTTATCTCAGAGGGATGAATCTCCTGAGGGCAGGTTGAAGAATATTGAAATATTCCCTTCAAAGTGAATAATAAAAGAACTGAAACATACATGATTTCCACTTGAATGTTCATTCAGTAACAGGAAATGTGGGAGACACGGAATGACCTGTTGAGGTTTGGCGATGGAAATACTGCAGGAAATTTGGTAACAAAACCTAAGGGATATGGCACTAAAATTTTTCTTCCCAGTCCTCCAAATTACGTCACCAGATCACATGGCTGTGACTCTTCCAACTTCACCCCTGAAGGGGCCCCCATTGACAACTAAAAATTGTGTGGTTTTAGACAGAGTAAAATTGGAAAATTAAACGAGACTTACCTGTAAGTTGAAGTTTGATTGAGATTCTATCACATGACATCAGAAGGCGAGAGATCACATGAGATAGCACGGCGCTTGCGCAAGTCATAATTAAAAGCCACGTACAGGGTGCATCTAAAATAGTAGGCAGGCTGAAAAAGCCAAGTGCCGGAAGAGACCGGCGACCAAAAGTGCCAAAGAGAGGGTGGGTGTGATAGTGGAGGGCATGTGATCTCTCGCCTTCTGATGTCATGTGATAGAATCTCAATCAAACTTCAACTTACAGGTAAGTCTCGTTTAATTTTCCAATTCTATCACATGACCAGAAGGCAGAGATCCCATGAGACTTTAAAGCGTAGATGCACCCATACGACATGCACTCGAACAAGAGGCATGAAATCCACACAAAAGTAAGAGGGTGAGCATAAACAAGGATAACCATGTTTGTAATATATTTTCTAACAGTAACAATATGAGCAACGTAGCACATGCACTATTCCAAAAAACATATCAAAGCTTTCACTGGTCAAGGATAGCGGAAGCAAGGCTGTTTCCTTGAATAACCGGTTTGTTGTAATATTTACGGAAGGTCTCGGCAGACTTCCAGCCTGCCTTTGCCATGATCTCATGGACAGGGACGTCCTTTTCATTAGCTTTGGAAACGGATGCTGACCTAGTGCTATGTGCCGTGAATACCTTTGTATCAATACCACAAAATCTAAGAGTGTCCTTAGTCCACCTAGAGACCGTGTCCCTAGATACAGGTTTATGGGGCCTAACATAACTAATAAACAGTTTTGTTTCGTTATTGCGCAAAGCCTTGGTCTTGTTGATGTATGCTTTCAGACAAGTCAAAGGGCAAATTGTACTGTCTGGCTCATAGGTAGCAATGTCAATCCTTGTGTGTGGGCTACTGGGGGTACTGGTCTTGACATGCTCAGCAACGTCAAAGGAATAATTATCCTCCTCCATGGTAAGATGCTGTAGATCTAGGTAGTGTATCGATTGCCCTCGTTGACTCGAAACTAAGAGAATTAGCATAAGGACCTTGTGCGTTAAATCCTTTAAAGACAGTTTTTCATTGGGGTATAAAGAAGATAAATGTTTTAAAACCACTGAAACATCCCAAATTTTGTCATATTTAGGTTTGGGTCTACGCGATTCAAAGACCCCTTTCATAAACCGTGTAACAATATGGTTGCTACCAAAGCTCCCCTCCCCGTCTATCGTAACAATGGTAGATAAGGCAGAGCGAGCAGTGTTAAGGGTTGAGTAGCTAAGCCCTTGATTAAATAGCCCCAAGAGAAATTGAAGGGCGTCGCTCAGTGGTGGTGAATAACAATTAATTTTCCGTTCATGACAAAATGCCATCCATTTTTTAACGTATGTGGCATACTGTTTTTTAGTGCCTTTCCTCCAGGATGCTATGAGAATGTCGGTAACCTCCTCTGGAAAATGGTAATGGCGGAAGGATTCCCTGACACAGGACATACCATCAGATGAAGATTCCTGTCTAGTGGATGTGGGCCACTGCGGGAGGGGTGGTGTAGAAGATCTGGTCGTGGAAGCAGGATCCAGGGCTGGTCGCACAAATGTCGTAGGAGGACCGGAAACCACGTTTGAGTGGGCCAAAGTGGGGCGATTAGTACACCCTGTGCTCGGTCTTGACTGATCTTCTGAAGGCATCTTGGAAGAAGGCTAAAGGGTGGAAAAGCATAAAATTTGTGCCCATTCCAATTCATAGTAAATGCGTCTACGTGTGCACTGTGAGGGTCTGCTTGCCATGAGCAGTAACTACTGATCTGATAGTTTAAGCGGCTTGCAAACAAGTCGAAATCGAGGCCGGGGTGGCGCAACAGGATCCTGTAAAACGAGTGTTTATTTAACATCCACTCGTGATTATCTGAGAACACGCGTGATTTTTCATCAGCCCAAGTGTTCAGCCGACCAGGTATGTGCACAGCTGAGAGCCAAATATCTCGTGATATGCACCATTCCCAAATTTGAACAGCTAGCTGGTTAAGTTCCTTGGATTTTGAGCCCCCCATATTGTTGATATAAGCGAGGGCTGTGGTATTGTCGATCTGAATTTGGATGTGGCAGTTGCTCATATGGCTACAAAAACACTTAAACGCAAAAAAGGCTGCAAGTAACTCCAATATGTTTATATGGTATTCAGCTTCCGAATGGGTCCATCTCCCCCCCGTCTTCTGACTGCCAAAAACAGCTCCCCACCCCAATGTTGATGCGTCGGACTGAATTGAAGTGCTGGGGTGGTCGTGTAGGATATCTCGTTTGAGAGTTACGGCATTATCACGGCACCACTGAATTTCTGTTAGAGCGGGAGGGGATAAGTGCATTTTCCCCCCGTAATCGCCCTTGGTTGCTATGAGTGCGAGATATTTATCCCGCTCTAGGTGGCGGTAGTGAAGTGGGCCATACTGAGCACCGGGAAAATTGGACACCAGAATACCGATAACCTCTGCGACCTGTCTAATTGTGGGCATTTGTGTTTTTAAGAGCGTAGCGCAGACAGACAGAATCCGTTGAACTTTTTCCCCTGTAGGCGTAACTGTCATAGCAATAGAATCCAGTACAAACCCTAGGAAAGTTAATTTCTGAGAGGGTACGAAGACCGATTTGTCTGGATAGATATGAAACCCTAATTTGGTAAACAGCATGATAGTGTCGATGACATTTTTGTGACATTCCGCAAAGGTGTCGCCTTGTAGATAAGAATCGTCAATATACCCTGAATTGAGATGTCCCATGCTGCGTAGGGTGGCATACACAGGTTTCAATAGTTTAGTAAATATGCGCGGGGCACTAGCTAGGCCATTAGGCAAACAGGTATATTTGTAGAAAACACCGTCAAAACAGAACTTTAAGTATTTCTGGTGAGATGGGTGGATAGGAACGGTATAATACGCGTCCTTTAAGTCCACCGAAGCCATGAAACAACCTGGTCTCATCATGTTTACAGCAGCCTCTAGAGTATCCATTTTAAAATGATGGTAAGCTATAAATTCGTTACACGCTTTGAGATTAAGAATGGTACGGTGCGTGCCATCTTTTTTCGGTCGTAAAAATACTGTGGAAATAAATTCCCCTGTTTCCTGTGCCGCCGGAATAATGACCCCTTTAGCGAGAAGTTTATCAATTTCCGCGTTGACAATTGAATGTTGATGACTGTTAAACATACTAGGTCTGCCGCAAAGTTGCATGGGTGCAACACTGTTTTTAAATTCAAGTTTAACTCCAGTAACAATCTGAAGAATAGTAGGGTCAGTAGTGATCGCTTCCCACTGCGGCAAAAAATGCTTGAGCTCTCCGGCTTGGAAACTAGTTTGTGATTTTACCAAGCTATGTACAATGTCAATAGACAAAGATGTCATGTTTGCATTACATACCTCAGACACCTTCATTGGCGCTGGCTGGTTTCGCCGTCCTTTTTCTTTCTCGGCGGCTTTGAGAAGCGACTTTTGCCTAAAAAATCAGAGGATTTTCCTCTAGGGTAAGGCTGGAATCTTCGCTGGCTCGAGCCATATGTTGAGCGCCCAGCGTACTTATCGCCACGGGAATTCCCGGAATGTTGAGGGCGAACCCTTTTCGTCAACTTATTGGCCTCTGTGATATCCTTCGCGAGTTTTGACAAATCTCCGAACAGGTACTCTGTGGTGCCATCAACAGTGGACATGTTGCATAAAGCGGCATAGTCTTTATGCATCTCTTTCTTCATGGCCAGGCGTTGGGAGTGATTCACCTCGTGGTTGTATTGAAGTGCCATTGCAACAGCATCTGTCAACAAGGTGACCAGTTCTTTGTCTTGGCTGTATTTTCCCAGCGCCAAATCGGCGCCTTTTGTCATGGCTGTAATGGCGCCGATAAGAGTGTTTTGTCCCTTCTGCGATCGTACATCTTGAGCTTTCATGGTAGTCGAAAGTTGGCTCCAGATTGAGGGATTCACTCTCGGGGTTCGCAGACCCTTGACATTTTCTGGACGAGAATATTTGTCCAGTTTGACCTTGAGCTTCTCGTCCCCCATCTTTTCGGACAAAAGATTATTAAAAATAGCCGCCAGACCTTCGTGAAGGGGCCCGGGCGGAGAAGTCTTCTCGCTTACTGTTAAGTCCTGCGCGAGTTCCTTCAAGAGGTCTTCGCACGGCATAGCCTCGTCATTGGCACCTTTGCCCGCAGAGGCGAGGAGCGCGGATAAATCCGCATCCATGTCCGCAGATTTGGCGGGCCCGTCATTAGAGGCGGTTTCACCGTCCTCATCGGAGTCGTCCTGCCCATTCAGGAGCACTGAGCTTACATTCTTGTTCAAGTTCGTTAGCTGGCTCAGAACTGGAGCCATGGCAGCTTTGAACATATCCGCGAAAGCGTTTGGTGAAGGCATATTCTGGGCGCCTCTGTTCGTTGACGTTTCAGGGGCGCGCTCGTCAGTTGTGTGGTCTTCGTGATCGGACATAATCACACTGAATTATTGGCACCCAACTACGTTAGAGCCTAAGCTGGGTTCCAACTAAGGCTAACTACGTTAACCTCTCCAGCAATTTGTGTCAGAAAAGGTTTTTAGTGTAGAAAAACCAAGCTCCAAGAATTTGTATGACGTACCGCGTTAAGCGCAAATCGTGCAATGACTTGCGCAAGCGCCGTGCTATCTCATGGGATCTCTGCCTTCTGGTCATGTGATAGAATCAATAATTTTCCCTCTTAGGAGGGAACGGGTCAAAGATTATCCTTTTGTTTCTATTAAGGTGTGGGAGGCGCAGTGGCCTCATGGTTAGTACACTCGACTCCGAAGCAAGTGGTCCGCGTTCGGGAGCTGGCCAGGAACATTGTGTTGTGTTCTTGGGCACGACGCTTTACTCTCACAGAGCCTCTCTCCAGCCAGGTGTATAAATGGGCACAGGCGAATTTAATGCTGGGGGTGGCCCTGCAATGGACTAGCATCCCATCAAGGGAGGAGTAGAAATACTCCTAGTTGCTTCATGCTACATAAAACCGGGATAAGCTCGGGCCTAATGGGCCACTTGGCTCATAAGCAGACTTTACCCCTTTCTATTAAGGAAGTGGAAACATGACCCTTGCTTTCAGTCAAAGGCCAGGTTTCTGACCATACAACTTTGAAATTAATTGCTGTTGCATGATTATTAATAATATTAAAACTATAAATGCAATCTCCAGGAAATTTCCACTGGACTTCGCACTTGCCATGTAGTCTCCATAATTTATCATGCACAGATGTATGTAAATGTCAGCTCAGATATAGGATTTGCTGACATGGGCTGAATAATAGACTTGATATGACTACATGTAGGTCCTTTCAAGCTTGCAGATGTAATAAAACTGTTGTTTGGAAGGAATAAAAGAAACCGTACCTTTACTAGACGCTTGTGTTCCTACATTGAAATGAGAAATACCAAAATTACTACACTGTAACGGATATTATTAGCCAAGCTCATAAGAAGCCTTAAGGACTGTGCCTACTATTGTTATTGCGCATACGTTCTGCACATCTCCAGATACTCGGATTTCCTATCGGTCGTGCTTACTAATGCAGGGATATTTTTGCGCAGTTTAAATTTACGCGGAGAAAGAAGAACTTAGCAAGTGCTCTTGGTATCCAAAAAGAAAATTGGGGGTAACCAAGCATTTTTCAGAGATAATTAAGCTTTAATTTGGAAAGGAACGCCATACATTGCTTTGTATTTTAAAGCTTTTTGCTAATATTGTTGATTAATTATCTTTGAAAAATGCGTGGTTACCCCCAATTTTCTTTTTGGATTTTAATAACACTTGTTGAGATCTGCTTTTCCCGCATATTCGGTAAACCGCGGAAAAATACCTTTGAATTAGTAGGCACCGTCCTTAAGATGATCATCTTCACGCTCTCATAAATAAGAAAATGAAAATGAAAGTAAGGAGCTTAACGAAAAAAAAAACAACTACTTAGAATGGTGTCTGAAGTCCTAAACAAATGCCCATTTTTTCCTTCCTGCTAAGGCGATACAACTCTCCCCAGAAAATTTATCGATTGGAGTCAATGTAAGCACTTCGAAATTTTCAAATCGCTTAACATTAAAAACTTAGCATAAATTTAAGCTTAAGTTTAAATGGCCGAACTTTAATACATTTGACTTTATGTACAAATCGTATGCGAATCAAGAGCCAATTCGTGGTTTCTTTAAATTTTATTTAACTTGAATGTCTAATGAAGATTACACCTGGTGCCTGTACGTGTTAGTAGATTGTGTTTACATGCAACATCTCGCGTTTAAAAGCCTACGACTTAAGTATTAAAAATCATCAAGTGGAAATCGGCTTGCGTGACGCAAGAAAAACCTCTAAATGTTCTCTTCAATGAAAAAAACAATGAACTGCCTATGATAAGACGAGAACAGCAGAACAATGGTGTTAGGCTTGTTGATTCTTCATTGGAATGGAACACGAGCGGAAGAGCAAAACTTCCGTCAATGTTTTTGTTTTGGCGTGCGACAGAAACCGCTTGACTCTTTTACAATAAAAGTCAAAAGACCAAATAATTTCGGCACGATAGGAGCTGATCGCAGTATGCAAATCGTTACTCTATTTCATTTTCTAACTAAAAGTGGAGGAAATTGAAATGTACCCGTGAGTACGAAAGGATGTTTTGTGAAACTTCTGGAAATGTTTAAACTGTTGTAAGCTTTAGTATAAAACGTCAAGTACATTAATTTCTTCATGAACAAACAAGCTCGTTTCCATGCGATGCCGAAGCAGGAACGGATAGTCATTGACGATTATTGAAAGCTGCTTCTAAGAAACCTACAGCTATGAACAAAGCGACAAATCAAACGAAGAAAACCTGACACACTCTGAACAATCAAGCGCGATGAACCGTCTCGCGACGATAAAAGAAAACGAAACCATTTTACCTGTTTCTTGCGATAGTATGTTGATGACCAGAATTAAAGACGTCCACAAATAAGAGGACTTCCGAACAAAAAACACCATTTTACTGGGAATTTCTAACCAGACGAGCGCTCCTTGCAACGGGAAGTGGCTGTATTTGGACACGTGACAAGAAGATTCTTCGATTGACCAATCTGACTGGACAAGGATAAATAGGGGCGTTCCACAAGGGTCTGTACTAGGACCACTATTATTTAACATTTTCATAAATGACCTTTTACACATTTCATGCAGTTCTGAGATTAACACTTACGCTGATGACACACAATTCTTTACTAGTGGCCAGGATCCTGTCACTATCCAACTTTCAATGCAGGCTGACCTTCAATCTGCCTCCGAGTGGTTTCAGTCAAATGGCATGGGTTCAATAATTTGCAGCGGGCTGCACTTTTGACGTCATTGATTCAATATGACGAAGTTTCTTTCCAAATTTGGTGAACAGCAGCTGGTTATGGTGAATTATGCGTGTGGTTTTAACCAATCAGAAACGGGGAAATATATTGAATGAATAATAAATTAAATTCTCAACCTCGGATAATGGATTTCTAGTGCTCTGATTGGTTCACTCAATCTCGGTTATCAGCTCATATACCCTAGTTTGACCATATATGGTAAATAATTGCGCTTAGCGTTGCTAAACCATAAAAGTTTCTTCGCCAGAAAGCGAAATTTCTCTCTGTATAAAGCAAAAAAAAAAACTTTTTTGTAGAAAGTTTGGATTAATTCCGAAGCTTGGAAACACGCGAAAAGGTAAGAAATGTTTTTGTAATGAGCCCGCGTCTGTCTGACCACCAGGTATTACAGAACATCTCGTCTTAGGACTTGCTCCACGCGCCTCGTTGGCTATTTACCATCTCATGTCCAACGCGCGCGCATGGAATAATTGTTAAATATTTGATGTTTCCCGTGAATATTGCACATTTCAGACACTTCCCATAGCTGGCGAGTTGTAATAATAATAATAATCATCATCATAATCATCATAATAATAATAGCTTAATTTAAGGTGATGTTACACGAGCCGATTTTTTATCCATGTTACTCGAGACAACTTTTAACGTAACTTTGTTGCGGCAACGATTGTTAGACGAGAGGATTTTTAACGCATCAATGTTCTCAGCATTTAAGCTTAGGGTCTTGCTCCACAAATATAAAGCGGAACTAAATATTTTACGCAAGAGCCGATACAACGCAGAAATATAGAACATTACTAAATCAAATCGACGTTGTATCAGCTCTTGCTCAAAATATTTAGGCTTAAACTTTTAATTACCCCGATCAAATAAAGCCGTTTGATCCAACTTACACGGACAGGAATCTTAATTCGGTTCTACGTGGTGCATTCTGGGACGATGTTGCGTTAAAAGTCAGCGGCGGGAGTGTTGCACGCACCAACTCCAAGAAACTTCGGGCGACAACAGGGTTTTTGAAAGCGATTCAGAACGTTAAAAATCGCCCTGTGCGTCATGTAACACGAGACAATTTTTTTTAACAGAGCAATGTTGCGTTAAAAATCGGCTTGTGCAACATCACCTTTATATGTTCCATCATCAAACTTGATGAAATAAAAAAGAAGAAAATAAATGTTTGTTCACTGACAACCGCCAAATTTAAATTTACCGTTACCTTGTCCGTTCATAATTTCCCTTTCAGCGTTAGTTTTTTTGTGTCACGGCTTCCGTGACACTATTTCGACTATTGCATGAACAAGCATCCCGATTGTTCTTGTTAGCAGCATGCACAACCGGGTCGCCGATGGATTGGTCGCATTTCTTTTGTGTCAGCACAGAGTTAATAGACGGGACTTGTTAGGAAAGCCGGCGGGTCATCTATAAGCAATCGGGGAAACCGAATAGAAATCGTAATTTGCGATTGACGTGATGCTTCCTCTGAACAACGCACTATTTACACAGTGACATAAATAAGAGGTTGAAAATCTAAACACCCTCCAGCTGCAAAACAAAGTTGTGAACAAACGAACCTAAAACCTCGTAAAAGATAAACTTGAGAAACACAAAAGCGAACGAATGAACGAACGAAAATAGGAATTTTGACCAACTCATTGATATTAGGATAAACTAACTGAATCCAGGTTATCTCTATCTTTGTTAACACGTAATGTAGACAGTCGTTGCAAAATAATTCATTTTTGGGTAACTTGATTAGATAAAAACCAAGAACCAATCATTGTAATGCTAGTAATTCAATCATTGTAATGCTAGTAATTAGGACGGAAAAAGCGGGCATTTGTAGAACTTTACGTATCCTCTCACAGACTCGCTATACCTAATTCAAGCAACTGATCAGTTTCCAGAAAATGATATCCTAATCGGGACTATGTGCTTTCCTAGAATAAATTGCTCGAAATCGATTGATTCATAACTTAATTGCTCGACATCCATCCATCCATCCATCCATCCATCCATCCATACCTTAATAAATGTTCAACCGTGACACATGCACACGTCTTGTGCCTATTTTTTTCCTTTTTGGGGGTCGAGTAAGTGCCTCGTAGAGGCCCTGCCGGGGGAGGGGGTGGGGGGAGGGGGGGGGGGGTCACGTGTCGCTTGTATGAATTTTAAAAGGTCTCGAGTCGGTGCTTTGTCAATGTTTCACGCTGCTGTGACCGTTGCTGTCGGAAATTTAAAGAAAAGATGTCGTTTGTCGCGATTTCACTTTAAGTGCTGTCGCTACTTTTTAGGCCATGTCGCTTGTTGGAATTTACCCTGGCAGAGCCTCTTTGTAGCTTGTGATTCAGGGCTAAATCAGTCAATCAATCAGTTGGTCAAAACACTGTCAATGTGTCAATGTGTTTAGTCGCGGTCTGAGGTTCGTTTCCATTGCTAACAATTAAGTTTTTTCTTCCACTGCGCACCAGTGGCTCAGTTGGTTGAGCAGTGGCAGAACTCCAGCATTATTCTCAAACACGGTCTCACAGAAGAATACTAAATATCACGAAAGGGGTAACATGATTGAATTTGTCGCTTTTATTCCCTTTGTATGACTGGTCAAACTCGTCCAGCTATCGTGGCGCTGTTCTTTCGAAAACTGCATCCGATCATTAAAATGATAATCCTGAAGAGACAATTTTATTGGAAGAAACCAACGAGAACTTTTACGTAAGGTTAAGTGGATAATTCTTAACGTGTATATACATTATAGTTAGTCTTGTAAATTCCTGCTTAGAAACACTACACGCAAGCATGTTTTATACCTTAACCCAATTTCGTGTTCAAATCAAGAATTAATGTTGTTGTTATTATACGTGAGGAAAGATGTAAGGCTGCATGCGCTCTCAGCACTTCTTAGCATTTACGCAGGCTGCATTCATACACAGTACCGAACGAATTTTCTACTGGTTGAAAAATTTGAACAGACATTTTGTTGGCACGGAAACGTACAACATTTTCGCTCTGTTCACACGGAACTGACGAACCGGATTTAAGTTTAACCTTGGTCAATGGTTTTACCATGTGTTCATGCGAAAAGCGCTACAATCCAAAGCTGAGTTACCACGGCATCCATGGCAGCCACGCCTTTGTCACGCAAACTTTATTATATCCCCCGAATGGGCGTCCGGAGACCAAGCGCATCTTTCCAGTCAATATTCAAACAGCTTTATTGTGTAACGCATCTATTACATTTCTGTGCCTTAATTTTTATTTCCAGACTATAAGGTCGTCAACGAGAACGTTACGAAACAAGAACATCATTGGTTAAAAGAGGAAAAATAATCGCGCTGCACGTGCAGCACGCATTTTAGCAAAAATTCGTGCGGTACTCTACACAACAACGACGCGAAATCACCGAATTTGAGGATTTTTGACGTGAGCGCACAAATGTGAATCTATAATTCTCTTTTTTTACTCTGAAACCGCTCGTACCAATTTATTTTTAGGATACTTCGCCCACATTTTACGAAGCGAATGAGATGGCCTAACCGCAAGAGACGCATGACAGTGCAAAGTTATATTTTGAAGTGACGGTTTCGTTGACGTCGCTGTCGTAGATCGTAAAGTTCCTATTGACTGGAAAGGCGCGGCATAAAGTAGTGAGATAGATCAGTTACTACGCGGTCTTATTTCTCATTTCTCGTGGTAATAATGTAGTAACTGACATTTCAATTTCAAACCGTTGTACATGATGTCATAGCCAGTTTGTTTCAGTTTGACATACATTGGTCTTCAAAACTTAGATTGAAAATATCTCGATCTTTTTCCTCAAAATATCATACACAAGGTAAAAGACTGATCAGAATTTTGGAGCTTTATGAAGTTCCGGCTGAAAGCAAGAAAAACAGCGCTTCAGCCTGTCGCGTTCTGAAAGAAACACTTTGTCTAAATAACAAAAACAACGAGCATGGGTCAGAAATGAGCTTCCGTATGGCGACTAGTACATTCCATATTGGGATGAAAAGGAAAAAATGATTTAATTACACACTATGGAATTACATAAATTGTACAAAACTACTTATAATCTGTTAATCTTGGAAAGCCAGTTCGACACAAGTTAAATCAACAAAAAGGTACCTTAATGCTGACACTTGTAGGCACGGAAAACGCGAGCCGGCGAAGCCGGCGAGAAGAATGTCGCAGGCTGACAAAGCAACTCGTTATGTTGAACGACGTTCATGACCAAAAATAGCCACAGACTAGCAATATTTGTTCTGCCCCGATAAGAACTCATTAGTTGACCGGAGTTAACCAACCGTTTTCCAGTCATGCACGGTTCAACCTTCGTTGATCATCAAAGTTTCCTCAATTAATTTAAGAATCGAACCGTGAATAACAAGTCAAGGATAGTGGGAAATGAGAACACGACAAATCGATAGCAGGAGATGAAGGAGGTATCTGATGCCAAAATAATTGCAATTAGGCAAAAATAATGAAGCACAATACTTGCGAGCTAATATTTTTGTATTAAAAGAAACCGTTTTTTCTTGTAAAATGCTACCCTCTCTTAAATATCGGTAAAGCCTGCTTCTCTGAAAATATAGTGTAGTGTATTTGAGCTTACCTGTTGCATGAATCCCTTGCCCTCGATAAGACAGAACAGTGAGCGAGACGACCAACAACAAATTTAAGATACTCATGTTTAAACAGAGAGAAAAGAAACTTGTGGCCCTCAAAACTGCTCAAAAAATCGCAGTCGAATTCTGTAGAGGAAGTTTTAGGCTATTGACACAATCAGGAATAAGATTAACCGTCAGCCGGCTTTTGTGTGCTTCATCTTGGCTCTGAACGGATACGGAAGGTGTCTGTCATCAGCGCAAATACAATTGAATTGGATATCCTTGGGATGAAACACTAGCATCCCATCCAGGGGGGAGTAGAAATACTCCTAGTCGCTTCATGCTACACAAACCGGAGATAAGCGCCGGCCTGGTGGGCCTTCTAGGCTCGTAGCAGACTTTACCTCTATCCACTTCAGTGATCGCCTGAAACAGGCTAGAACGATTGATTTCACCCGCTGCGCATTTTACATATTCGTAGACTATTTCCCGCAATCAAAAAAAGGTAGGGATAATTCATACAGCGAATTTGAGTTTCATTTTCAGAACTTGAATAGTTCAATTACGCTGATGGTTGTATCATCGTGTAAAAAAATGCATCCTCCATGCTTTATGCAAATCGCGTAAATAAACAACTTTTCTAAAGAAAAAAAATGATGCCATCGGTCTTCTCTTTGCCTTACTGAATTTCATCTGGGCTAAAAAAAGAAAACACGTTTCCCATCAATGAGAGTTAAATGAAGAGCTTTTTCTTAAATTCCATAATACATCTTGTTTACCCCCAATATTTGCATAAATTATTGTTTGCAATTTCTCCTCGGATATGAAGATGTCCCAAGAGAAATCCAAAACAATGCCTATGCAAAATTTTGCGTGGTAAACAAGGTGTATTATGGGATTTGAGAAAGTAGAAAAAACAATTTACTTTCATTTTTGCTTCAGATTTTGAAATTGTCTTTGCTTAACACCTGACTGGCAAAAAATTGAGCTTTGAATTTTATCCAAAGACCGTTTACTTTGAATGTAAGTTTTGGATTTCAAGATCAACCACCACTCACGTTCAAAACGGACCGATTGGACCACAGAGGGTTGGTTACGTCAAGAGCTCACTCGTTTAAAATTTCAGCTTGTGAATGCAGCTTATTACAAATGCAAAACGCGAGTTTAAAAGTCTGAAAGCCCAAAACGAGGATACCTAAACTTCGAGCCAGGATTCGAGCTAGGATCCGAGCCAGGATTCGAGCTAGGATCCGAGCCAGGATTCCAGCCAGGATTCGAGCTAAGATGAGCTTTCTCCGCTATTTATTCTCGAATCTCTCGGTTAGGTTAGGTCTCGAATCGGTTAGGTTAGGTCTATTTAGGTTGGTTCTAGTCTAGTTAGGTCTAGTTAGGGTTAGGGTAGCTCTCGGTTAGGTTAGGTTAGGTCTCGGTTAGATCTCGAATCCTGGCTCGGATCCTAGCTCGGATCCTAGCTCGAATCCTGGCTCGGATCCTGGCTCGGATCCTGGCTCGGATCCTAGCTCGGATCCTGGCTCGAATCCTGGCTCTATTCTTAGTTTATCTCGCCCAAAACCTCCGTGCTTCATATTAATTGTGCGGCGTACACACGCACTGCTTTCTTAAAGTTAATCTGCACTCTTACTACTTCAGTTTAAACCGAAGGAAATTATGTTTACAAACAAATTTGTTCAAATTTGTTTTTAAAAAAGTGTTTAAAAATGTGAATTTAAAATCGCTTATCTGCTAAATTTCACTTTCAAATTTCGCGCGCGCAGTCATCTTGAATAATTGTGAGGTGTTACTGTTGCCCTATTGTTCTGACCCAAAGAGCTTTTGTCTAATAATAAGGAAGCCGGTTTGACTAGTGTGACGTGATGGAGAAAAGACGTGTTTCTGAAGCTCCGACTATCAAAGCAAATTTTGCCCCGGGCGTTTTACAAAGATCTGTTTCGTTGCCGGATATCTGGAGACCACCAACGAGGGAGTATTTTACTCATGATAAACAAGATACTAGACCAGGATTATCTTCGTTGCCGGTCAACAGTCATGGCAGGAATGGCTGCAACACAAAGTCTTGTACCTCCGTGTTCAAGGACGAGATAGTTCCTCTAACTGAGAAAGAAATTGAGAATCTAACCATCTCAGCACTGAAAGAAGAGCTTGGTAAAAGGAAGCCATCAAAAAAGGGAAACAAGCAAATTCTGGTTTCCCGATTGAAGTCATCTTTACAAAGTATTAGCCAGAAAACGAGTGCGGTATCTGACCAAACTGATATTCCGCCGCTGTGTACCGTACGAGATGAAATCAGTTACCCCGAGAACTGCCTATGCCTGCCCCTTCTGTTAGATTTACAGAAAGGAGTGAAAGAGATGAAAGCTAATTCGTCGCGACAGATACAGCCTAATCTGTCTTCAAATTGCGAACTGACTAAGCTTCAAGAAGAAAACAACGCCCTAAAACTGAGACTTCGCGACCTGGAAGATTGTTACGACTCTTTAAAGCGTGAAGCAAGATCTATTCAAGACGAGAATAAACGTTTATTGACTGCCCTAAGGCTTTTAAACAACGAATTTGTCAATGAAACTAAATATCGTAATGGTAAAAATGAAGACTTCAAGGAGCAAAATTTGCATGAAGAAGAAAACCCTTGGGAGACAGTACGCGATAACAAGACAATGCCCAGAAACAAAAGGAGGGAGCGTCAAATGCCAAATGGAAAAAAGATGTCGGGCGGTAAATCTACTGGCATTGCGTCTCAAAAAACGAACGACGACCGGACTACAGTCATCGTTGGAGACTCCATTATAAAGAATGTTCAGGGAATAAAACTAGCCAAAGCTGTTGGACACCGGGTTGTGATCAAGCCGTTCCCTGGAGCTACAATTCGCGACATGCGTTCGCATGTTGTCCCTACAATTGAAAAAAAGCCTGATCAAATTTGTCTTCACGTGGGGACCAACGATCTGAAATCATCTACACCGAACGACGTCGCAGATGCTATTATCGAATTGGCCAGAGAAGTTGAGGTTGCTTCCGAGTCTGAAATAGTTCTATCTGAACTTACTGCTAGGAATGATGATTACAGCGACGCAGTTAAAGCGGTCAACAAACGTCTAAAGGCCCGTTCAAACGGTCATGATAGTTGATGATAGTTGATGATAGTTTCAACTATCACGCACGTTTGAACACGAACTATCATTCGCTATCATCAACTATCATCAACTATCATGCAGTTTGGACATGTTCAAATTCGACATGATAGTTCATGATAGTTTTTTCCGTTTGACCGAGCGGATGATAGTGCATGATAGTTTTTCGGTCAGCGGGGGTAACCAAGGCGGGCTCAATGCAATGTGGCTACCGCAAGTTTGCCATCGTCCTGTGAGGAACAACAAAACAATAATTTGGACGAATAATCGATACATCCCTTTCTCTTCTTTCCTCCGTATCCACTCTTTCGTCCTTCCTCGTTTGTGGCAGCCCAGCAACTCTTCACGTATGTCATCCTGCATTACAGCCACTAAAATTGTGGCAATAGCTGCTCTTCTCGGCTGATACACAGCCATTTTCTTCACGAAATTCAAATCCCCGCCATATTTGTTTACAATCGCGCGCGGTAGGAGACTAGGTACCAGTTAGCTACGCCAGCACATTGCGCGATTTCGTCAACTATCATGAACTATCATGGACCGTTTGATCGCAAACATGATAGTCAATGATAGTGAATGATAGTTGAAACTATCATCAACTATCATCAACTATCATGACCGTTTGAACGGGGCTTAAAACAACTTTGCAAGCAAAATAATTGGAAACTCATCAGCCATACCAACATCACTTCAAATGAACTTAACAAAGGTGGCCTGCACCTTAACAGGGAAGGTAACGAGTTATTGCAAAAGAATTTTGTAAATTTTTTACGATGTAATTGATTTCCTAATTCCATGAATGCCGATATTGCTGATAATTCTCTTGTTTCTTTAACGTTGCCAGAATCAGTTGAAAACGAAGTACATGCTGTTAATTCGAGTCTTTCCAATGCGTCTAGTTTTTTACCAGCAAAGCGTGGTTTTAAAATGGCCTGTTTGAACATTAACAGTCTCGTCAAACATATTGACGAACTTAGAGTCCTTCTTTCTGAGTTTTCTGTTGATATTCTGGCAATCAACGAAACAAAACTTGACGAATCCATAAAAAGTTCCGAGCTCCATATACCTGGCTACGAATTTATCCGTCGTGACAGAAGTAGAAATGGTGGAGGAGTAGGTTTTTATATTAAGTCTTCTAATTCTTATGTAGTGCGCTCAGATCTAAATGTAATTAATCTCGAAAATTTAATCATAGAAATTCGTAAACCGAACTCTAGGCCTTTTCTGATAGCGACATGGTACAGACCTCCCTGTTCTCCTACCGATTTATTTTCAAGTTATGAGTCATTTATCGACAAGGTTGACTCTCTTGACCTTGAATACTATTTGTTGGGTTTTTGATGACTTAAACTGTAATTTGGCCTCTTCTATACCTGATGCAAACACTCGTCATTTACTCGAGATTTCGGGTTTATATGGGCTCAATTAATTAATAAATGAACCAACTCGTGTTACTGAATCCTCATCTACATTAATCGATTTGATTTTTACTAATCATGCAGATAAGGTAAGCTGTTCCGGTGTCTCCCATATTGGCATCAGCGATCATAGCCTCGTCTATGTTTATCGTAAACTTTCTTCTGATTTATCATCTAAAGGACACTCTTACATCTCTTATAGAAATTTTAGAAATTTTAATCGAGATAATTTTCGAAATGAAATCTCTCAACAAGACTGGTCTTTCGATGAATCTGAAGATCCAAATTTGGTTTGGTCTAACTGGAAAACAAAATTTTTGCGCGTTGTCAATTCTCATGCTCCAATTCGAAGTAGACGTGCTAAATTGAATAACTCACCCTGGATTAATTCAGTGTTGAAGAATGATATGCGCTGTCGTGATGCTGCTAAAAAGAAGGCGATAAAAACAAAGAATCCTCATGACTGGGCTAATTACAGAAAATTACGAAATAAAATCAACAATAATGTAAAAACCACTAAGCCATCCTATTATCATAATAGTCTTATTTAATCTAAAGGAAACTCTCGAAGGACTTGGAAAACTATTAATCACCTCATGTCCCGTCGTCAGAACAACCAGCTGGTAAAGGAAGTCAAAGTAAATGATATATCTATCTGTAATTCTAACGAGATTTCCAATACCTTTAACGAACATTTTTCAACTATTGGGCCCAGACTAGCCCGCGAAATACCTTCTACTTCGGACGAAGTGTCTACTTATTTAAACAATTTTCCTGAAAACTTCAACAAATCCTCTTTTCGTCCAACTACTAGTAGTATTGTTTTTACTCATCTAAATCGATTGTCGAAAACTAAATCTACTGGGTTAGACAATATCTCTGCTAAGTTAATTCGTGAGTGTGCTGATATTATTTCAGGTCCGTTATGTGACCTGTTTAATAAATCTTTGATGTCTGGCATATTTCCTGACGATTGGAAATGTGCCAGAGTGATTCCGTTGTTCAAACAGGGCGAGTCACTTGATTTGAACAACTACCGACCTATCTCTGTCATTTCAGTTGTCGCCAAAGTGTTTGAGAGGATTGTGTACGATCAGTTATACAACTTCTTAAGTAACGAGGGAATGGTCTTTGCACTCTACTGTTAGTGCTCTTCTTGAAGCCACTGACAGTTGGGCGTTTAATATCGATCGTGGCTACGTAAATGCGGTAGTGTTCCTCGACTTAAGAAAGGCCTTCGACACTGTTGATCATGAGGTACTATTAACTAAAATGAATCAGTACGAAATTCAAGGGAAATCACTTGATTGGTTTAAATCATATTCGACGAATCGCACACAACGGTGCTCCGTTAACGGTTGTCTCTCTGATTTTACCACTCTTAAATGCGGTGTGCCACAGGGAACGATCCTTGGCCCTCTTTTATTTCTAATTTATATTAATGATTTGCCTAACTGTCTATCGTTCAGCGTTCCTAGAATGTATGCTGATGATACACATATTACTTATGCTGGCTCTGATTTACATCTGATTCAGTCTAATATATCTCATGACCTTGAAAAGCTAAGCAAATGCCTTGTGTCTAACAAACTTACTTTGAACGCTACAAAGACTGAATTTATGTTGATCGGATCCAGGAAAAGATTAAGCACTCTATCTGATACTCTTGAACTCTCCATTGATAATGTTCCAATTGAAAAAGTTTCCTCAGTGAAATCACTTGGAATTTATGTTGACGAAAATCTAACATGGTATCTCCACGTTGATAAACTGTGTAAAAAGATTGCTTCCGCAATTGGAGCCATTAAACGAGTTAAGCCATTTGTGCCTCAATCAACTTTACTCAGTATATACAACTCACTAGTTCAACCCCATTTTGATTACTGCAGCCTAGTCTGGGGTAATTGTGGTAAAACATTATCTAACAAGCTACAAAAACTACAGAACCGTGCTGCACGAGTGATAACTTCATCGAGCTATGACGCTGATGTTAATTCCTTGTTTGACAAACTCAGCTGGAAAGACTTAAATTCTCAACGTCAAATTCAGAAAGCTTTAATGGTTTTCAAGTCTTTAAATGGTCTGGTTCCCGAATATCTCACGTCTAAATTTGTAACGCGTAATGTATCAAACTATGCTCTGAGGGATTCGGCAAATAAACTTGTTGTTCCGTTTCCGAGAACAAACTACATGAAAAATAGTTTTAGTTACAGCGGCGCAACTCTTTGGAACAGCTTACATCGTAACATTAGGGAATCTAGTTCCATAGATCAATTTAAACGCCTTCTCTGTCAAAATTTTTAAATACACGGCATTCATGGAAATCAGGTCTGTAGGTAGCTTATTTTGTAAATTATTGTAATAATAGGATTAGGATTTTAGATTTTAAGATTTTAGGATTTTACAAATCTCCTTTTTGGAATTGTACCTGATGATTTTTTTACCGTGTATAAATTAAGTAAATAAATAAATAAATAAATAAATAAATAAGCCGTAACACGTCGCAGTAGGGAGCTTACGAAACGAGGACGACGACGGCTACGAGGACTTCATTTAAAAATACGAGTTCGCGTTATTTATGTCACAGCGAAACTATTTCATGTCGTTTCGCGTCAAAAATGTGTAGTAACTGGTGAGAAATTAAACTGGTATGAGTGGGTTGGAAGTGTAGAGAGAGAAATGAAAATTCATCGTCATGTGCTAACGTCCTCCACAGAACCTTGAATTTGGTCATTTCACGTCGTCATTTAGGAGATGACGGCAAAGAAATGTACCAAAATGTAAAATGCACGTGCAGAGCGTGCAGAGCCATTGTTTTTGCTCACTAAACCTATTGTTTTGTAGCGTCGTCGTTGCCGTCGGCGTCGTCGTTTCGTAAGCTCCCTAATTAGGGAGCTTTAGCAACGACAACGGCGAGGGCAAGGAGAACGTCACAAAGTTGCATATTTAGTGGACAAAAACAATAGCTTTGCACGCCCTGCACGTGCGTTTTTCATTTTTGTCTATTTCTTTGCCGTCGTCAGCAAAGCAACAACGTGAAATTACCAAGTTTGAGGTGTTATGGAGAACGTCAGCATCTAGAGATAAATTTTCATTTTTCTCCCCTAAATTAAGCGCCGCTCGTAACGGTTTCATTCCTGAGGGACTGAAACACCTTTGTCATATTAAAAAGCTTGGAATAGTCGCGAAGTGATCGCAATAACGTGAATTTATGTTTTTACATGACGTTCTCGTTGCCGTTCCCGTCGTCGTTGCTAAAGCTCCCTATTATTCAAGGGGGCGGCGCCCGCGAAATTTGAAAACAAAAATAGGCGATTCTAAAACTCATTTGTTTCGGATACAAACACTTTCTTTGAAAATACTTTGGACTGACTAAACTGTAACGGTCATTTCCTGTGATTTAAAGTTATTTTTTTTGTTGAAGTAGAGGTTGCCTTTAAACCAGTGAGCCTTTGACGTCATTTTCTCCTCCAACCAGCTCTCAAGAACTTAAAGTTAGTAATGACGGACCATTAAGTTGTTCCTTCGGCGGTCCGCTGTTGTTGTGTTTCTTGATCGTGGGCATCCATGGTTCCAGAATTTCTATCCCACTATCCCTGTTGATGTTGTTAGGGTGAAGTCTTATATCTTTGACCCTGCCTGTGTACCAATGAGGATCACGATCAATAAACTTCACTTCGTTCCAAAGCGGTTTGTGTCCGGTGTCGTTAGCGTGTTCTGAAACGGCGGAGGTCTGGGTACGGGCAAGTCGGATGTCTCGCTCATGTTCTTTGATTCTACCTTGTGTAGGCCTTCCAGTCTCGCCGATGTAGACTTTACCGCATTCACAGGGAATCCTGTAAACCACGCCATCTTGTTTAGTCGGCTCGACAGCATCTTTCGGTCGTACTAGATGTGATCTTAATGTAGTCTCCGACTTGAAAACAGCGCGTATGCCTTGTTGCTGTAGGCAGCGGCGAAGTTGTTCGGATAGGCCTTTGACATAGGGTGAAACCGCAGTAGACTTGTACTCGATCGTGGTCTCAGCACTGCTACTCGTTTTCCTGGTCTTGGTGATTTTCTGCAAGACAGAAAGAGGGTAACCATTAGAGACAAGAACAGACAAGAACAGAAGACAGGTGTTTCTTCTCCTTGGAGATAACAGAGTGTTTTGTTATGAGACAGTTGGCGCGCTCGTAGAGGCACTTGACAATAACGCGTTTTACTGATTGCGGGTGGTGGGAATCATACGCTAAGTACTGATCAGTGTGCGTAGGCTTCCTGTACACGCTGGTGGTGAGGCCGCCGTCAGCTTCTCTTGAAACTGCGGTGTCAAGAAAAGCAAGTTTGTAGTCGTTCTCTGTCTCCATGGTAAAGCGAATGGAAGGCTGCTGGTTGTTCAGATGTTGTAAGAAGCTATCAACGTTTCCGCGATCCAGGATGGTGAAAGTGTTGTCAACGTAGCGTTTTCAGATCCTAGGTTTGTCGGCCGAAGTAGTTATTAAACAGAGTTAACTGAATAGAGGGTAATGTGAAGTGCTAGAATTCTATCCCATATGAACCATGTGAGCGTTAGCCCTACTGATGGAAATGGGCCCACACAAGGACAGAGAAAAACTCTGACCAGGGTGGTCAGACCGCTGACCACTGTCCTTGTGTGGGCCCATTACCATCAGTAGGGCTAACGCTCACATGGTTCATATGGGATAGAATTCTAGCACTTCACATTACCCTCTATTCAGTTAACTCTGTTTAAAATATAAGTGCTACACGGCCAACGTTCCAAGTAGTTATTGCCTGTTGTTCGAAACTCTCCATGTATAGGTTAGCAATAACAGCGGAGACCGGGCTTCCCATGGCTGCTCCTTCTAATTGTTCGTAAATTGATCCGTTATACTGGAAGTATGTGGATCTCAATACGAAATTCAGGAGGTCAGCGATCTAAGCAGGTGTTAGTGTCGTGCGGTCCGCAAGGCTGGGGTCTTCCTCTAGTTTCTGTAGCGCGGTTTGTACAGCGACGTCGATAGGAACATTGGTAAACATCGACTCTACGTCGAAAGACACCATGATTTCGTTGTCTAGGATAGTCTCGCTGCTAATGGTGGATACGAAATGAGCTGAGTTAGTCACCGTGAAACCCGAGTTACCTGTTAAAGGAGATAAGATGTTAGCTAAGTTAGCAGATAAATCATATGCGAAGGTGTTAACGCACGGCACAATAGGTCTTAAGGGTACATGCACCAATGCACCAATGTACCAATCACAGCTGCTGAAAACCAACCAATCACAGCGGAGCATCCTGTTTAAATGGTGACGCGTAACCAGTCGACCTCATCGCCTGATGAAGACTAGCGATCTACATCACAAGTGACCACATCGTGAGACAAACGAGAATACTTTATGATTATTGTACTTCACCACGATGAATAACAGCAACCTTTTTTACGACTTTATTAAAGTGTTTCAAATATCGTCCCTGAACAGTTAGCGGTGTGGTGGTCAAGTGACGGGTTAACAATGAACATTCCCAGGTTCGAGTCCTATGTCCATACAATGGGGTTCTGTTTTAAGAAAACATATGACCATCTCCCATGATCCATATCAAGCTTTGAGTCCTCTAAATTCACGATAATAGTGAATTCAAAGCAAATTCACAATTCAGGATAATCGCGAATTCAAGGGCGAGAACGGGTTGTCTTGAATGCCTTCATAGACCGAATGCATAAATTTCGGCCAAAAAAAGTTTTCTTTTGTTTATGTGCTAATTAGCCTCACTAGCCTCGTTTGCATGGACAAAATATAACAGAAATGTTGCTTGAGAGCGAGGCTAGTGAGTCTCATTAGCACATAAGAGAATACATTTTTGGCTGCCATTTATGCATTCGGTCAATAGCTCAGATGGTTGAGCAGGTGCAGCTCAATCGCACGGTCATGGGTTCAATTCCCTTTCAAGGAGGATTTTTTCAGGCTTCTTTGCAACTGTTCAAGTGCGATTATCACTTTGTTGTCAATTAGAGTATAGTCTCCTTAATTTATAAATGAATTTACCAAGTATTCGCCGAAGGTGAGAAGAATAATTGTTTTAGTATAATTACATAGGTGATTATTTGAAAAATAGGCATTTTCGTTAACACAACTAATTTGTTCGTCTGTTACCTGAACAAAACGGCTTGCGGCCATTTTGAAAAAAACAAAAAAAAAAAAACGCTCCGGTCATTATCGCGTAATCATCATCTCAAGTGCAACCAATCAGCGCAGAGAATTTTCAATAATCACCCATGTAATTATGCTAATTCCCATTAATGAGAGCAACATTGTACTTCGTACAGCTCGGTTTAACATTCACCTGTATGATACTGTGGGAGACGCTTGATTGAGGTAGCAGGGAACTGCGGGACTGATGAAATTGAAATTGGGGCTATTTTCAAGGGATTCATTCAGATAAAAGGGACTGATCACCTGGCTCACTGAAAGTTGAGAGTTATCTGTATAAAACCCAAGACCTTCGTATTAATATTTTAGACGAACACCCATCCAATATCGATCATATGTTGTAGGTTACCCATACAAAAATCCTAAGAGGTCAACCATTAAGGAAAAAAACCCTAGACAACTGGCCCATGAGCTTCGCAAGCAACATGACAATGCTAGAGAAATGCACTATCACACAAGTACAGAAAAAAATATAATGCTATTTTCCTTTAAGTTGTCTTACAAGCCCCTTTTCTCAAGTCTTAATTTTCAATCAATTCAATGGGATCTATATGAGATAAAATATCATAAAATGATAATTCTTAATTAAGCCATAACATCACACAGGCTGGCTTCAAACTAGGTATTTACCGCTTACATAGCGAGTCCCTCCCAAGGGCTTCGGAGAACAAGGGAACATGGATAATTGAACTGAGGAAATGTGGAACTGGGGAACAATGACAAAATATCTTAGGGAACAAGGGAACATAAACAATTTTGAGATCAAAAAGCTGGGAAGAAGTTGGAAAGTAATTTTGGGAACAAGGGAATACAAGCAAATTTTTAAAGGGAACAAAGGAACAACGACCAACCCCCGAGAGGGACTCTATAGTCAATGAACGTAATCACTTGATTTGTGAATTAAACTCGAATTAAGTTGAACTATATAATTCTATGGTTTTAGTAGCCCGGGCCGTCATCACCGAAAGTATACTCTTTCTCTTTTTCGTTCCACTGTACTTGCTCATAAAACTTGCAAATGGTTTGATATATAAGGCAATCAAATGGAAGCGATAAAACATTGCTACGCACGCTATACAAAGATTTTAAACTATTTACATGTAGGACGTTTTATCATGGTGTAGTTGTTTGAGTGTCAGGCAACGTGTCTACGAATTTGAGGCTAGGCTATTTTCCTTTAAAACCACTCAGTAAGCCATTTTCTCGGACACTCATATACCAACCTCGTTCTAAGGGACTCGATAGGCAAAACAGAGGCACGAGGAACATTTTTGATTACCTGCAACTCATTCGTTTCCAGGTCACCCTCAAAACCATTCCCCATTCCACAGAGACAATTATGTGCTTAGACATTCGACGGTGGAATCGAATTCTCAAAAACGATAAAACACAAAATGGAATTAAACACAAATAATAAATCAATCTAAGTACAGTTTCTTACAGCTGCTTCACACGGACCATTTAATTAATGACCTTGCTTTCCTTTCATTAATTACTACTATCATAGTAAGTGTTAGTGGTAACTACTAACTATGCTATTATAAAACTCTGCCTGCATGGTTCACGCACCAAAACTAGAAGTTAGGCGATGCCTTCGAAAAGCAACTATCAAACTCTGTTGTCCATTCGGGTGAAATTTCGCCATAGAATAATTCCTTAAGTATTCTCCGAGTCTATACTCCTGTAGTCTGTACATTTGCATACGTTGGATCCGAGGTGTCATTGGACTCCTTGAGGTAAACGTCCGATGGCACCACATCAGCATACACTGTGGGCTCATAAAGGGTAGGTTTCTCCATCTTCACATCATTGTCTGCGTCGTCAAAGTCGGCAAGTTGTGCATACACTAAATCTCCTTTATTTGGCTGTCAAAATAACAAAAACGGAAATGCAATATACGTCGAACTTGTAGTAATTCTGAAATCAGCATTTTAAGGAATGATTATGGACGTTGATAACCAGAATGGCTATGACATTGGCACTACTAAGGGTAAAGGCTGTCACGAATGTATTACCATTTACTGTAATGACATTGGTAACAATAGTAGCAATGACACTTATTAACTGCAATATCAATGGAAACGACAGTGGTAACGGTAGTGGTAATTGCTGTGGCAATGGCAATGATAAATAGTGACAGCAATGGCAATGAAAACGATAATTGCAATGGCAATGGTAACGGCGCTTGCAATAGAAATGTCGGTGGCAATGCCAAACGTTATGGGAATAGCGATGGCAAATTGCGATGGCAATGATCATGCCAGTGGCAGTAGTGGATTTTGTAACGCCAATGTTAATGATGATAGCAATGGCAATAGTGATATGGACGTGTATCTTTATACACACTCGAATGGAACACTGGGAGTACACTTAGATGGATAAGGTGCGGAGAAAATTGCTGCCACCTAGTTGAAAATAGAACCCTGACTGTCTGGATATGGTCACTGCCAGGTGTCATTTGAGGATAAGGGCTTTTCGTTCATTCACAGGGAGATTTATATGAATAACCTTCCGCTTTAAGTGTGTTAATGACTTATACAAATCCTATAACGGGGCGCGAGGCAAAAGTGTACTAAACAGTCATTGTAGTTGTCTCCGCGGTTTGGTGATAATATACAGGATTTGTTGCAACTTGGGTGAAACTTTACCCAAGGTGGGGAATAGATCTTATTGATGCACGTACCTTTTTGTTTGCCTTGTTTACCACTGCGTATTCGCATTCAACTTTCGTTGGGGATTCTTTTCTAAACTCTGGTGCTCCAAGCAACCTGGCGGCGTCAACAGGTTGGACGCTTTCGTATTGGCTGTCAGGTTGTTTCCTGCAATGAAATCGGGCATTCGCTTAAAATGATATATTCCTATGATAAAACATGTTTGAGAGATAATGGGAACAAAAGAATTGACAACTCGCAAGAGTTATCAAAAGAATTGGAAAGGAAAACTTTCAAGCAAAGAATGGCAAAAAATGTCAAAAACCAATGTTTGATTTGATTTGTTTAGTTTCTTTTAGATGAAAAGCCAATTTGTAATTTGGAAAGCCCACATAAACCATTATCATTATTATTATTATTATTATTATTATTATTATTATTATTATTATTATTGTTATTTGAAAAAAACGCCGTCATGTCTCGCTGCATACTCTTTGATCGAAACAAATGCTGGCTTTGTCCCCATTATCTAAAATATTCTTTTCAAGATTTACTAAATGTCTCACAGTGGTTCCTAGTTTCAGGAAAGATGTTATTTAACTCCTTGGAGAATGAATGTTGTGTCCCAGCAGACAACTAGAACAATGTCTTCGCGTTACCGGAATGAAACATTTTTTCTGATTTTTAGGTTCCCTTCAACAGGAAAGGTGAACTCTAGATTTCTAGTTCAATTCATTCCTTTGCCTTAACTTTCCTTCTTTCAACAACACATACTTACGTCGAAGATGCATTAGCTGTGGGCTTCTCAGGATCTGAAAGGTAAAAATGTCATGCCCGGGATATCTTTATTTGATTCTGAATCGCAAATTGTGTTCAGCATGCACGCGCGCATTTTGATAACTGCATTTGACAAATAGATGTCAGTTTTTCATGGTCTGTCCTGTTATTGGTCTTGAATTGCGTCATAACATTGTCAAAGTAGCTGTGGATGCACTCGGCTATCGCCTTGTTGATCCGCAGACTACTTTGACAATGTTATGACGAAATTCATTGGCAGAGGGGTCAAAATTAAGTCAAAACACGAGAAGAAAGCGAGACAAAAACGCGAGAAACTTCAATCTGACGCGAGCAATATCGCGTCATTATCGCATAAATTATAAATTTATGTGTCTGCCCGCTTATTGACAATAAAAATTAACCAATGAGCGCGCGAGAATTTTTCTAGTCATCGTCAAAATAATTACTGATCGTCATCCAAACTCATTGTTTTCTGTCTGCATTATATCACCGAATGCCGAGAGAAAAATAATGCAAACTGTGTGAGAAAAACGGGTGCGGTCTTTTTTGGTGGCAGGGAAATTATCAGGGATAATAATTACTGATCCTCACAAAATCCTATTGTTTTCTCTCAGCAATACATCGACGATTTCATCCTGAGAAGAGATACATATTCAGTCTAATCCAAGTTTCTGAGGAAAACGGATTGCGCTGACTGCACTGCAATATATTGCAGCTGGCCATGGCTTGCTATAAACCGCTTTGGTATTACCTGTTACTATTTTCGCCCGGTAATTTTTTTAGTGACAATTCTCGGATGCCATCGTGTATTGCAGATCTCAACTTAGAAAGATTCGTAAAATAAATAGACGTACTTGAACGCAAACATGTTTAAATTTTATTAAGTGCACACCTTACAGTGACAAAGTTCCTTACTGATATGAAAATTACGACTGACTGATTATAATCTTCGTTCTGCTTTTCCTCAACTACTTTTTCCCCTAACCCCATTTCTACTTTTTGTTTAACATAATTGTTAATCAGGTTTCTTTTTCCTTCGCATCAATTTCAACCTTCTTATATAGGACTAGGTCCCTGCAAGATTTCACTTGCTTTTCTTTTAAATGTTGACGAGGTACATTTATACTTCCTAACTCCATCAAATGATCGGTGACCTGTGGTTTCTACAACAACTTGAGCTCGCACACAACCTTCGTACAATCGAGTGGCACAACTTCGCCGAAGTGAATGATTTGTGAAATGCCCCTCAAATCCTGTTTTTCGCTTGATATTCTTTACTACGTTCCCTAAAGTTTCTCTTTTCATCGCTTTATGCATGGCAGTGCCCGCAAATAAAATGCGTTGTCACTGATTTCCTTTGGCACGTGAGACAAGTTATACAGCTCAACTGGGCAGCGCTCTACATTTGTTAAATTCTTGTATGCCCAAACAACTTTTCTTTTGATACGCAAATGGCACAATCCCCCGTTATTAGTTTTACTAATATCTTCCATATATTGTAATAATTCCTTATCCGCTTCGTCCCATTGTAAAGATGTAATTGGTTTTCGGAATCTTTGCTCTTCTGAAGCAGTAAACAAAAAAAAACAAACAAACAAAGAAAGCGTTTTCTTAGTCGTTTAAAAATGACCGAAGCAATAAATGTAGAAGATTTAGAGATATTGCCTTCAATAACAGCAGCATTCTCCGACCTCTGGCTCTGTGTTATGAAAATTGCAGATTCGTCTTCTGAAGAATCTTCCATCCAGCTTCGAAACAGGTAGTCGTACGCCACGTTATGCTTTGCAACAAACAACTCGAAATGACCATAGTTAGTAGAGTCCCCTCTACTAACTATGAAATGACCAAAAACAATGCGTTATATACTATGCAAATGTTTTATCGTCATTTACATGAAATTCCGTTCATGTGAAAGAAGAAAATTCACACGTACATGTCATGTTTATATGCTGATGAAAACAATAGCTTATGCAACCGTTACCTTGAATAAAAACATCACGATTTGTTTGATTTATTGTTTTCCACAAAAATGCAAAAAGGGGAAGACATTAGGTGATATCGTTGCAGACAGAAAACAATGGGTTTGGATGACGATCAGTAATTATATTAGATAATTACTTCGGCTCGCAGCATTATATCCAATAATGTTGCTCGTCTCGATAATTACCTATTAAATCATCATAGGCAGGTCAAATTCTCAAGCGAGAGCTGCTAGCATTTTTCAAAGAAATATATAGGGACAAGTCAATTAACAATATTCTGCATCACGAACTTTAAACAACAAAATTTTGGGAGTAGATTGTTTCCCCGACTTTTTCTTTCTTGCGAAAAATCACAAAATCAAATGCACTTTATTTATTTTTTCTATGCTATAATAGAAGACTGAGAATGCAAAAATTTTCCTTGGAAGCTCATCACTAAATTTGAGATGAGCTCAAAGTACGCAATCTTTTTCACAGACCTCGGAAAAGCGCTTGGACCTCAGACAATCCCTAAAAATGTAAAGTGGAGCGGACTGCTTATATTGTTGCAGAATTTCGCTAAGGTAAGGGTTAGTTAATGATAATGTTAATGATAAAGAGACACATCTGCAACATCTACACGTATTATCAGGGAATTACTTACTTTTGCCAAGCCTTCTCTTGCGTCTTAACAACACAACAACCACAAGAACCACGAGCAATATAAATAACACTGCTCCCAGGGCAGCAGCAATTTTTACTGTCGTCGAATCTTTTTCGCCCTCTTGCTTCCCACTATCGCTTGCGACCGTAGAGGAAGTTGTAGAATCTAAAGAAGACGCTTGATGATTAGTGGGACAATTGGCGGGTTCATACCCGAATTCTACTTTGAATCTTAACGAAGTTTACTTTAGTTGAAGTAACTTCCTTTGTCACCACAGACACGAGGTATCTATTGAGGATAGGATAAGGATAATTTATTTTAAGTCAAATAACACGGAGAGTGGTGCCACAATCTCCCGAGCCATAGGCTCATGATAAAAGTGCTTGACAACTAATCGCTAAATACTAGATATTATATATTACAAAAAAAGCCAGACATGTATAGAAATTTGTAAGAGACTATTAAGACTATTAAAGGCAACTATTGCATTGACAGCCGATAAAATTCAGCTTATTTAAATAACTTTGAAACACAAAAACACCAAAGACACCAAAGATAAATAATACCGCACGACTCATTATGTCGCAATTCACCGTACTCTGATTTTTTCAAATAGAGCTTGCGAGTTTTCATTCCAATCACTTTTAAATCCTTTGTGCAAGCGAATAAAAACTATTCGCGAAGTTACAGAGAATGACTTCTAACCAACATTGCCAGACTCCGTGGTGCCAAAAGTGTCTGACCTTGTGGACCATAGTATTTTAGCTGCCAAGATTCTTGAGCTGCGCATACCTCGCGGGATTGCTCTTTGGGTTTGGGATTTCCTTATGGATGGCGCCAACGAGTAAAGTTATCCAGTGATTGTTTCTCAGAATGAGGGGCCGTACCATCTGGGGTGCCTCAAGGAACAAAACTTGGCCCTTGGCTCTTCGTTCTGATGGTTAACGATCTCCGCCCTTCCGGAGCTGATGCATGGAAATACGTCGATGATACCACGCTCGCTGAGGTGGTTCCTAGGGGAGGTCAAAGTGCCATGCAGGAGACTCTCTCAGCTGTGGAGGATTGGTCCAACACCAACAAGCTTCAACTTAATGCTGACAAGTGTAAAGAGCGGCGAATTGATTTCAAAAGATCGAAGAAACAATTTGACGCGCTCCATGTGAACTCTAAAGAACTTGAACAAGTAGATAGCGTCAATGTGTTAGGTGTAACGATAAGCAATACACTTAAATGGAAATGTCATATTTCTGAATTAATTAAGAGAGCTAATAAGTGGATGTATTTTTTGACTTTACTTAAACGTTCCAAGGTTCCTACAAGTGATATTGTCAGCTTTTATACTACTTGTATTAGGCCTATATTAGAATATTGTGCTCCTCTGTATCATAATTCTCTTCCAGATTACCTAGGTAATGACATAGAGCGGGTTCAAAAACGTGCTCTTTCTATAATATCGCCCGCATTTTCTTATCATGATTTATTACAATCGCTTAAGTTAGAAACATTGAAGCTTGGACGTAATGATCACTGTCAAAAGTTATTTAGCCAGGTAGTTTCTGAACTAGAACACAAACTTCGTCATTTTCTACCAGCTAAGAACAAATGTCCGTACAACCTGAGAAAACGTAGTTTTGTTGCATATAAAACGCGCACTAAACGTTTAG
>NC_090872.1:47870242-47892742 GCF_036669935.1 Montipora foliosa
TACACCCTCCCTCTTCAGTTTAGAACAACAGCAGAAATTAATAACTAAAAAGTCAAGCTGAAGCGTAGTAATTCGCTTACTCGACTGCAATTTCATAGTCAAACAAAGCAGCTCACGACTGGACATCCATTTCACACAAAAAGCCTATAAATCGAAAGGTATTAATTAAGTGTGGACAGTCGCCACAGTAATAATGAATTCAGTTCCAAATTAAGCAACCGTAGCCGGCCACAAAACCGCGTGACAAATAAGACAAAAGATTGTTATAACTCAATCGGTGTTGGAGATTTTGCCAAAAATTGCAGGTTCGAGCCTATCAAACCGCTTTTCTGGTTTTCGCTTTTGCATCCAGCCAAGCATAGATTTCTTTTTATTTTGAAAAATGTTCTTTTTAAAGCGATAAACGATACTGAAATACCTATACATTTGTAATATTTTCAAAAAAGATGATTTGACAAAAAAAAATCAATGGTTAGCTATATTCTGTATTTGGGGGTGAAACGTGCCACATAAAAAAAAAATTAATTCAATTCAATTCAAAGACCTTTAGTTATAAAAACGAGCGATAAAAAATAAGAACGACGTTTCGATCGCTCCAAGGTCATTTTCAAGACCGTGGAGCGGTCGAAACGTCGTTCTTTTTTTTTATGGCTCGTTTTTATAACTAAATGTTTTAGTAAGAACTTATTACTTCGAATTCAAAGACCGCCGGAAATTTAGCTTTTTTCTCAAACCGAAAGTCAGTTCGTTTACGCGAGGAAGGGCGAGGAAAACCCTTCGATGCAAACAATAGTTTGTGCGGCTATTTGTGCTTGTGAGTGGGTTTTCTGGCCAGCTCATCATATGATGACGTCAGTCACCGGAAGTAACATTTCACTTCCTTAGCAACGCGCGAAAAATCCGTCTGTGGGCTTCTCTCGAGGCCTTCTTCGCTTAAATTTCTCAAATTTCGTCGCCTCTACTCTCGTGCTCTTTCCTGCTCTTTATCCCGTTGCTCGTCACTGATATGATTTCACGCCAGAAAAACGCCGGTTTGCCAAATGCAACGCTACCACTCGTATCGTCACGTGATCCATCTTGGATGACGCCGTTGGTGAAATCTTTGATCAGGAGAAAAACAAAAATCGGCTCAACTCAGATGGGTCTCTTGCAGGAAGTTAACTCAAAGATCAATTGCTTCATTTGTAAGAACAGACGGAATCTACTCAACGTGCCCGTCGGATCCAAGGAATGGTGGAGGCAAGTGGATAATCTATCACAGCGTTGTCATTCTTCTGCAAAGGTTTCTTTAGATACACAATCTCTACAAGAACTCAATGATTATTTTGCTGATCTCTGCTGAGACCTAGATTACAAAGAGCCTACGCTGGCGGAGGTTTGTGAAGAAATCCAGGCACCGGAGATATCAGAAAGACATGTATGGATGTGCCTACAGTATTTAAAGAAAACGGCGACCGGACCAGATATGATACCATACTGGATTTGGAAAAATCATGCAGAAATTTTCGCCCCTATAATATATAAAATTTGGAACTTGTCCTTGAAGTCTAGTACCTGGCCTTCATCGTGGAAGAGAGCTCACGTGACCCCACTCCCTAAAGTAGATGTCCCCAAGGATAAAAGTGAATACAGAGGAATTAGCGTAACACCAGTGATCGCGCGCGCTTTTGAGAGGTCCGTCTATAACATCCATGCGCGGGACACTGTAGAGCAACATCTAAGCTCTACTCAGTTCGCCTACAGGACTGGCAGCAGCTGCACAGATGCTCTTGTGAGCATGCAGCACGTTGTTTATAGTTATCTTGACAAACCGAACTGTAAAGCTGTTCGCCTGTTCGCAATGGACTTCATTAAAGCGTTCGATTGTGTTAACCATGAAATGCTAACCAATAAGCTTAAGCGATTACCATTAGATCCCGACATTATTAATTGGTACCTTAGCTTTCTCGATAATAGTCAACAACGAGTTGTTTACAATGGCTTTGAGGGTCAGTGGAAAAAGATTAATAGAGGGACAATACAAGGAAGTGTTAGTGGCCCATATTTATTTAACATCTTTATAAACGATTTAGAGCTTGTATTAGGTAACCAACCTGCTCTTTTCAAATATGCCGATGATTCCAGCATTATTGTTCCTATCTGGAGTAACGGCTTATGCCGCACAGATCTAGTGGACGAGTTTTTAACATGGACAAATAATAAAAAAATGGTATGTAATCCCGTAAAGTGTAAGGAGCTGGTCTTCCTTAAGAGTAATTACAATGACAATACCCAAATTCACAACATTCAACAATGTAATGAATTACTACTCTTTTTTTATTTAACATCTTTATAAACGATTTAGAGCTTGACTGTCAGAAGACTGTCAGAATTCGTATCTGTGAAATACTTAGATTTTTTGTCATAAGATAAATGTTTATTGTGTTTATTATGTGTAATATGCGCACGATCCTGTTATCCAGCTCTTAGCTGCAAGTGGGTCTGAATAAACAACTCTATCTATCTATCTATCTATCTATCTATCTTGGGCGTTACTTTTCAAAGTAATTGTAAATACAACCTTCACGTTAAATCGAAACTATTGAAGGCCAATAAGTGCCTTTTTATTTTAAGATCGCTAAGAAAAGAAGGGATGTGTCAGGAAGGGGTGGACCGGCTTTTTAACACAGTAGTTTTACCGAATTTCACGTATGCCCTGTCTGTATATGGGGCGCCTGACTCTGATCTCACTGCTATACAATCATTTTTAGACATAAGTTTTAAAAGAAAATATATATCGGTTAAAATAGACATTCGTAGCATTTTAGAAGAATCGGACTTGAATTTATATACGTCACGCTCAATTAGTCCTTGTCCTATTTTCTGCATATTACCGAAAGAAAAGGAAACAAATTATAACTTAAGGAAAACATCTGTAAAGCGCCCAGCAGTTAATACTGAAAGGTTGAAGAACTCGTATGTGAATAGACTAATTTTTAAATATAGTATTTAGGTTGCTAGATTATTGATGTTATTTTTATTAATATAGCTATATAGCTGTAATTTCTTAAATTTCATATATTTGTAACTCGAGATATGTTCTTTTATCACGAGATAATAAAGATTATTATTATTATTATTATTATTATTATTATTATTTATTATTTTCCGCCAAGGAAAATTTTCAGCGGAGCTCAAGCGCATCAGCGGAGCACCATAGTAAGGACTGATAGAATAAATGAAATTTCTTATATTTGAACGGTGTAATGGACATGAAATGAACGTTTCAAAGATCGGGATTCGAACCAATGACCTTGCTATTGCACTGCACTCGCGAGATTTTTTCAAGCTTCCTTGAAAAAAAACTCAACTTAACTTGATTACAATGGTAATTTTAAGAGATAAACAAATAAAAATGAAGTTTTATTAACAAGCATAGGCAACCAAGGATAAATAACTTTTTCTTCTTCAATTTTTCTTCTTTTTAAATGAAAAATGCAGTGCGAAGTATGAAAACTTTAAAAACGGTCTCAATTTACAAATATAGCGCCCTTAACCGAATGAATCCTTCAAGTTGGTTGTACCGGCATTTGTCGTTTTTCGCTTTCGGTGTTTTTAGTATGGATACCTTTACTGAAACTGAAACCTAAGAAAAGCATACTTGGATGAAATTTAATCCTCTGTATGACTATGAGTGTAGTCCTGACAAAGACAGTTGTTGGTGACTTTTTTTCACAACCTTATCGGCCCAGCGTAAACTGGGAGGGTGTAATCAGTCTGTCAGATGATCTATATGTTATCGGCCATGAAGACTGTGAACTGTAATTTGTGCGCTTCAATCCGCCTTACGAGTGAAGGCCAGGGTTGGTTTATTGTAAGTGAGACAATTGCTTATTTTTGGTAGGTTGGAAAGGCAGAACTCGGAATTCGGAATCTAGAATCAGGAATGCAAAATATTGAATCCAGTATGCGAAATCGATCGAGCACTGGCTTTCTGGAAGGAAGGAAGGAAGGAAGGAAGGAAGGAAGGAAGGAAGGAAGGAAGGAAGGAAGGAAGGAAGGAAGGAATTTATCGGCGCTGGGAACTTAAAAGAACACGAAAATTTCGTTGTGTTACTTTTTTCATAGCTTTGACAGCTCTGATTGAACAGGAAGTAGTTTCTCTATCTCGTCAACAATCTGGCTTTGCCCACAATCTTAAGCCTCTTCTCAAGTTCACAGCTAGCTATTTCATATCGGAAATCGCCCTCTCTTCAAAATTGATTTAAAATTGCGCCAGAAGAAACTGAAGAGGAGTTACGTTGACGTTGTGTCACTATAAGCATGCCCTCAACGAGTACCAAGGTAATCCACGTAACACCTGGCGAATTGTCAATCAGCTTATGTCTAGGAAATCACACAATTCTGTCATAAACGAAATTAAGCTCCCTTGCGGCAATTCTATTTATGATTCTCATGAGCTGTCTAACGCCTTTGATGATCATTTTTCGTCTATTGGGCCCAAGTTAGCAAATAATAGTCATGCCAATAAAGACAATTCTTCACATTTGGATTATTTAACTGAGACTGGTCACTGCACACTCGAATTAAAACCGACCAGCGTCTCCAAGGTTCTTCCGCTTTTATCCAGATTATGTAAATCCAAATCTACTGGTTTGGACAAAATATCTGCAAAACTCTTGCGCGAATGTGCTGATTTAATAGCCGAATCAATCTGTACTATCTTTAATCAATCTATTGTCTCTGGAATTTTCCCTGATCAATGGAAACTTTCGAAAGTCATCCCCTTGTTCAAACAGGGTAATCGTTCAGATCTAAACAATTACCGCCCAATTCCAGTAATTCCAGTTGCAGCTAAAGGCTTCGAGAGAATCATTTATGATCAACTCTATAATTACTTTACTATACACAAACTAATTTCAAGACACCAATCGGGATTTCGCCCTCTTCATTCTACTGTCACTGCTTTACTTGAAGGTGCTGATGGTTTACAGCATTGACCCCAGGGTAAGGTAAACGCAGTCGTTTTCTTGGATTTAAAGAAAGCCTTCGACACCGTCGATCACGATATTCTTTTGTCTAAACTTATGAAATATGGTGTCCATGGCACTTCATACGATTGGTTTAGATCATACTTGGGCTGCCGCAAACGATTTTTCTATAAATGGTTCTCTCTCTTGGGACAGTTTCCTTACTTGTGGTATACCTCAAGGTACAATTCTGGGTCCACTCTTTTTTATAACGTATATCAACGACTTACCTAACTGTCTATCAAATTCTGAACCTCGAATGTATGCTGATGATACACACATAACCTTTGCTAGTAATAACATCCAAAATATTAACACTGTTTTAAATGAGGATCTTGCTAGAGTTGAAAAATGGCTAACTGCTTACAAGCTTACTCTTAACGCATCTAAGACTGACTTTCTGTTGATCGGATCGAGGCAAAGGCTAAGCTCGTTTCACAACCCTCCGTCACTTATGATTGACGGTGCACCTATAACTCAAGTTACTTCTACGAAATCTCTAAGTGTTCATATTTATCAGACTTTATCCTGGAATGTTCATGTTGAGAATTTATGTAAGAAAATCGGCTCTGGTATTGGAGGGGTTGAAGAGAGTGAGGTTTTTCGTTCGACATGAGATTCTCCGATCAATCTTCATGTCGTTAATACAGCCTCACTTTGATTACTGCAATTCTGTTTGGGGATATTACGGCAAAACCCTAGCCAGTAAACTTCAAAAACTTTAAAATCAAGCTGCGCGTAACCTCACTTACTCGAACTACGATGCCAACGCTCATAACTTTATCCAAAAATTTGGATGGATAAAACTTGATTCTCAATGAACAATCCATAAGGCTGTGATGATTTTAAAGTCGCTTAATAGGCTTGCTCCCGATTACCTTAGTTCCAAGTTTGTTGACCGTATTAGTGTCTCTAATTACTCCTTAAGGGACACAGAGGACAAACTAGCTATCCCACAGCCACACCCAAACTATATGAAAAATAGCTTCAGTTATTCTGGAGCAGTTATTTGGAATAGTTTACCAATCGAGTTGCGGCAGGCTGATTCCTAAGAGCTGCGAGCGTCTCCTTTCATCAAGTTAAATCTACAATGTTTACACACGGCACTCATGTAAAGCAGGTTTTATTTTGTCATTTAATATTATAGTTGGATTTACTGATTATTTAGAGTAATTTTAGAATAATGTAGTTTTAGTCGTTGTCATAATTTGTAACCCTGTACTGTAGTGGAGATACTGTTGATGGTGCTGTTACTCTTTTGAAGCATGCTCTATTAGAATTATACAACTGGTGTTCGGAAAATAACTTATCCCCTCACTCGACAAAATGCGAAGCTATGTTGTTAACGAAAACGCAGTTCATTGGGCCTCTAAATTCAGTAATTATAGGCAAAGACCGGATTGAATGGGTAAATCATACTCGACTTGTAGGTGTCACTATAGATCACCGTCTTTCGTGTTCACGCCATCTTAACGACGTGAAAAAGAACTTTTTCAACAAACTAAACCTGTTAAAACGCAGTTCCTTTCTAAGTAAGAATGCCTTACTGGACTTTTATTTTAAAGTCATTCTACCCTCCGTCTTATATGGCCTTATTGCGTGGAGAGGGTGTATCAACGCAGGGCAACTAAACTCCCTTGAAATGCTCCACCAAAGGGCGGCAAGGGTGATATACAAGCTACCCAAGGACTTGCCCTCTTCTGATGTCTATCAACACACAAACTGGGACACTATAGACTATATGTACAAACTCCGTTTAATCAAACTATTTTACAAAATTGCATGTTAGCGAAGAAGCTACTCCTACATTATCTTATTTAGTGAACAGGCCTTTTACCAACTACAATCTTAGAAACTGTAACAGGATTACCGTCCCACGATTTAATTCCTATTTTCTGAAAAACTCAGTTGGAAACAGAGGAACCATCCTATGGAACCATGTATACGCCCATTACACAGGAAACAACTTCAAGACATTCTTCCGCATTGTTAAGAGAGACACTTACGTTAAGAATATTAATTTTAATGCCCAGTCAGTTCAATCACTCTCTAGATTTCATAATGATTTTAAATGTTTTTGAGTCTCTTTTACAGACCGTTTATTATTTTTTAGTTGCAGATGTCTATTCTTAAACAGTTCTACCTTGTACCTCAATTATCTAAATTAGAATTTGGACATACACATTTTATTTTATGTAATATTTCTAGTATAATAACACAGTCACGACCCCACAAGCACGTCAGTGCTTTTAAACTTTATCGTGTTTAAATAAAGAATGTGTATGTATGTGTATGTAATTCTGATGAGTTTACCGAGAAGCAATTTATCGTTAAATACACCGTGTCATGTTTTCTCTCACACTCGGTCGTTTCTCTTCAGTGGTCACCTACAATCAGATACTAGCTTAAATTGAAGGTTCATTTTATAAACATAGTATTTTCCTAAAACAGAACGGGGGCAAGATCGATCACACAACACTCAACCAGTGTAATAACTCTACCGGGCCGATTTTTTTTTGTGCGTGATATTCTTTAAGATAATGTAGTCTGGGGATTAAGAAGAATGCTACTCAGCCTTGCTAAATGCAAAGAGGGCGGATGTGTCAATTATGTTATTACCTATAATAAGTTTGTGAAAGTTGATAGTCTGCGCCGCTGACGGTAATAAAACCTCGTCTGTGGCGCAAGTAAAAGTCATACCAATAGGGGATACATGATAAGTTAAGCCTGTATTTATATGTTTGGTCGCACATAAATGGAAGGTCTAGAATTTACTTCGTAGCGCGCCTCTGGACTCGCTCGAGCTTCCGAATCAGATCTTTAGACTGCGGAGACCAGACTTGCGTGGCATAGCCAAGATGGGATCTTACTAGGGTGAGATATGCCGAGCGTCTGACCGTAGTGCTTTTGGCGAGTCTGGTGTTTCTCCTTACATATCCCAGGAGCCTGCTGGCCTTAGCGCATTGCTCATTGACTTGCCTGTTCCACGTGAGGTTATCCGCGATGTAAACACCAAGATCCATTTCGGCCGAGACAACTTCAAGCTGTGAGCCGGCCATATGATAGTTATAGATGACAGGTTTAAGTTTCCCGGTAATGCGCTCCTCTTTGCATTGCTGTAGTTAAAGTTTACGCTGGCAGAATCTGACCAAGTGACCAGGTCAGACAGGTCCTCTTGAAGTTGTTCTGCATCGCGCGTTGATGAAATCTCTTTGAAGACCTTTGTATCGTCAGCGAAAGCAGCAATCTGGGATGATCTAACTGTGCCTGGCAGAGAGTTTACATACAGAAGGAACAACATAGGGCTCAGGATTGAACCCTGTGGGACCCCTGATGTAAAAAGGTAAGGGGCTCGATGTTGCACCCAATGTAGTCACTCGCTAAGATCGATTGTGCGGGTACGATTCTAGCCAAGTTAGCAGGTTCCCCCCAAACAAAATTGACGTAGCTTTCTTAGGAGTTTTTCGGGGTTTACGTTGTCAAAAGCTTTTGACATGTCCAAGTAGATTATATCTACTTGTCCTCCTCTATCCAGCTTTGCGCCAATATGGTCTAAACCTTCAACAAGCTGAGCTACACATGACCGATCAGCCATGAAACCATGCTGACAAGCGCTGATAAGATTGAAAACATGGTCTCTGATAGCATTGAATATACACCTTTCCATGACTTTCGAAACAAGAGAAAGTAACGAGAGCGGTCTGTAGTTTTCCACTTGTTCTTTATTATTCTTTTAAAATAAGGGGACAATATTCGCTATTTTCCAATCTTCCGGCAGACAGCCTAACCTTAGCGACTTGTTGAACAATTCAGTAAGCGAGGTTGCTATCAAGTCGGCTGTTTCTTTCAGAATTTTGGCAGATTCGTCTGGTCCAGTAGCTTTACTGGCATCAAGATTACGCAGGATTAGTGCAACTTGACATACTGAGAGAGTTACATCAATCAATAACAGATCTGTGTCTGGTAACCAACCGTTCTTCCTTTGAGGCAGTTAAGTTCCTTGATCAGGCGCGACTACTGACACAAAATACTGATGGAGTAACTCCGCAACTTCGCTTGGGGTGGAGGCTTTAACTCCTGTGTTGTCACTGGTTGGCACGGTAATCGTTTCAGGGAGGTTTTTGTGATTTGATTTCACTTTCAAAACCGACCAAAAACGTTTCAGGGTCAATTTTTAAGTAAGATTCCGTATCCAGAAAGAACGCCTCCCTACATTCGCGGAGTCTGCTTTTCATGTCAGAACTCAGAGACCTAAACTTCTCTTTTAGGAGGCTTGACGTACTTTGCCGTTCAATATCTTTGGTATTGAATCTCTCTTGTTAATGAGATTTATGATGAAGCCACTGATCCAAGGGAGTGGGTTAGCTCCTTTGAGTTTCTTTTTCGGAATAAAGTCGGCCAGTCGAAGTAAACAAACTATTACAACTATCACAAGCTTTTCATTCTTTCTAGAACATTATAAAAGGGTGGCTGACCCTCTGTCTGTCAGAAAAGATCACTAACATCTATATCTTTCGCCACTGTTATTTTCCTTCCTGACAAGCCACCCTCCCCCCCCCCCCCCCTTCCTTATCAGTGTAAGATTCGATACTACTTCTAAGTTTCTTTTAGTTATTAAGACCAGAAACCCATAAGGGTTGAAACATGTAACGGCCCCTTGTGAGCTGGGAAACAAGCTTCTGAATATTCAATTTGCTAAGTACCATATTTGGAACAACAAGAGCGAGGGGTTTCCAAATATGGTACTTAGCACTGAAACATTCAACCAATCAGTTCGCACTGAATAGTCGGAAGCTGTGAACGCGCGTTACACGTTTCAACCCTTATGGGTTTCTGTTAAGACCTAATTAGTTATATAAATGTAAAACCCTCTCCCGTTCTGTAGTGTTTATGTTAGTATATTAAAGTAAGGAAAGTATTGTAAGTAAGATAGTTTTCTTGTTCTTACTGGATTGCCAGTATGGCAATCCCCGTCGGAAAATGGCTAAGATTTAGTCGTTTTTTAATTTTTTTCCGTGTCGGTAAAAGTCTTACCTGCCACTCCCCTGCTAAGTGGTGTCTTTGTGCATACAGTCTTCTGTGCGTATTTTGTTAGGCTTGAGGGGGTCGGGGTAATGTGTAGATTTCTCTGGTGCACACAAGAGAACATTTAATTAACCTGCAATGGCGTCGAAATTCATTGTAACGCGAATGGCGTTTAAGTGGATCTTTAAACAAAATATACCCTTATGGAGCTCAAGAATGGAACGTCAATTGAATAAAACTGACTTTATTATGATCGGAACTCGTCAGCAATTAGCTAAAGTCAATGTAACTAGCATACGAGTGGGAAATCACCTGATAACCAAGTCCAGATCTGTTAGGAATCTGGGTACTTGGTCCAATGTTACATTTGATATGTCCGAACATGTGACCAATCTTTGTAGTGCATCATTCTTTCAGTTACACAATATAAGACGCATAAGAAAATATTTAACGCAAGAAGCGGCCGCAACACTGGTGCACTCTTTTGTCACATGCAGAATCGATTAGTGCAATAGCTTATTGTATGGTCTACCTGACTACCAGTTATCCAAGCTTCAAAGGGTCCAAAACTCGGCCGCCAGATTAGTTTATGAGGAAAGTAAATTCTGTCACATTACCCCATTATTGATGAAACTTCATTGGCTTCCCATAATCTACAGAATCAGGTTCAAAATAGCACTTTTAACGTACAAGGCAACCAGTGGCTTAGCGCCGTCCTACATAAGTAATCTTACCGGTGCAAATTACTCTTTGCGATCTGGCAACGAATTACTTTTAAATTTTCCTTTACGTAAGTCTTATTCTACACTCGGTGACCGTTCTTTTAGTATGGCTGCCCCTCACGTTTGGAATTCACTTCCTTCCTTCATTAGGAAAGCCACCACAATTAACAATTTTAAGAGTCAACTTAAAACTTATTACTTTAAATTAGCATATTTTTAGTTTACAGGAATTAACAATTTTATTGGTACTTTGAATTCATGTAATTAATTTTAAGTTAACTTACAAATCTATTTATGAACATATTCTTAGGTTCTATGAACTGATAAATTTGATTGGTATTTTAATCCATGTTAAGCGCATACGATCATTCTGTCATGACGCATGCGCTATATAAGTTTTTAAGTTATTATTATTATTATTAAACAAGACAGGCGATGAAAAATAAATATCTGAAATCTTAAAAGCGACGAGTAATGGACTTCGACAACAATCTTTCGCCCATCGAGCCGAAATCAAAGTGAGCTGTATTTCTAATATGGTGCCCAGTGTGAAGTTATGTACGACACTGAAACCAAATGGCAAATTCTCTGGTAATTTATGGGTTCAACAAAGAAGGAATCGAACACCTTAAGTGGATCTGTGATCTCTGTTGTCTGGCTATTTTTATTCATTTGTACTCAGCTCTGCACAGTCTTGCGGTAACAATTGGAAATTTTGCTAATTCTTGTTAACCTTCAATGTCGTCGAAAGTCATTGTAACGCGAATGCAGTTTTAGTTTAAACAAAATATACCCTCATGGAGCTAAAGAATGGAACGTCAATTGGATGAACAACACAGGCGGAGAAAAATAAATATCTGGAATCTTTAAGGCGACGAGTAATGGTCTTCGACAACAATTTCATTTTTCGCCGTTGAATATCAAGTGAGCTTTGCTTCCAATATTTTACTAACTTGGTATTATATACAACACTGAAATCAAATGACAATTTTTTTATGCATTTAACAAACATTGAAGGAATCGAACGCCTCGAATGCATTACAGTGTTTACCTAAGTCGCATCTAAGTTGTCTGGTAAATTACATTTATTGTGTACTCAACTCTGCAAAGGTGAAAAAAAAATTGGAAATGTGACAGTGAAGAGTTATTTGAAGGAAAGCTTGTTGACTCTTTTGTGCTTCATTCGTTACGGTCAAGGTTCTTTCGAAAAGAGTTTCATGTGAACTGTCAGAAGTTTATTTAATTGCATATGATTTGTGACACGGATTGAGTGTAGTGAGTGTGTTGAAATAGGAAGGGTTTTTTGCCTCTAATAGCAAATATGTTGTTTGTTTCTTTCGCTGAAAAAGGCTTTTGTGAGATTTCCAGCCTTTGTGACTTTTAATATCATGTTGTGTAATCTTCGAGCTTACAAATTTGCATACGTGGGTTGAAAATGTAATACGGGAGAATTTTTGTGGTAGTGCACTGTAAGCAGCGGTGCATAAGTCACGAAAATAAACAGGTCTGTTGGAAGAGTACTTGCGTTTCAACAAAATGACCCCCCAAATTAGCAAAAAATTGTGACGCTGATGAATAATAAAATAGCTGCTATTTCCAAAACGATGGAATTACCTGGTGATAGATAACCTCGTCTTGGAGAGTAAATTTTTGACTTACACAGAAACAATGGTCAACCTCAAGAGTTGGGCGATTGTGATCTTGTGTTGAATTCGCACATTTCTTGTGAAACTTTATAATTGAAAGAAAAAAAAAATTAACTAAAATCCCCGCTATCTTGCCATCATTTGACACAGATGCTTCACTGTTTGGCGAGTAAACACGCCGCGGTAACTTGATCACGGCGCCCGCTGAATTCGATGTCACTTTCGATTTTGCGCTTTACTTTCTGCAGCCAAAAGTACAATAACAAAACTGAACGTAGCAAAAATCTCCCAAATTGTTTTTTGCTGATGGTAACTTCATAAATCATACGCTGAAGAAGGAAATGGAAGATTTAAAAGAATCTGCCAACTTCTACGGGAGAGAGCTTAATTAAAGACTTGAAAGAGTCGTTGCAAAAAACGAAGGACGAAAACAAGGAATTGAAAAATACGCTAGCTTCAACAAGGAATGAGCTAATAACAACGAAGGAGAATCTTAGAAAGCAGAAAGAAGAATCGGAAAGACAATGGGCACACCAAGATAATTTGGAACAGTGCAGTAGGAAGATTAACGGCATTCCACAAGATGCTTATCCTAGTACAGAGGCCGCGGTCATTAAAGTTGCCGAAGCCCTAACCATTACAGTAGAACCGGAGAATATCGAAATTTCACATAAGCTGAATCACGGCAGGGCCATAATTGTGAAATTTTGCAGTCATAAAGTGAAATCGAAACTTTATAAGGAACGTACCAAGCTAAAAGATGTCAAAATCTCAGATATATTTCCTAGCTACCCTTGAAGTGGACAGCAACGGTAGCGTATTTTCATCAATGAAAACCTTACGGCTTATAGGCGAAGAATTGTAAAAGAAGCAAACAAACGGAGACAGGAGGGTACAGTTTCAGTGTGTGGACTTTAGATGGTAAGATTTACATTAAGACCTCGCCTGACGGCTCTCCTGTAAGAATATTTTCCGAAGAGGACCTAGATCACTTATAAATTGAAATAGCGAAACGGCAATATACTGCATGACTGGAGAGGGCCGCTTTTCTTATCAACTAATTAAGAACTCCAAACCATTCAAATTTCTCGCTTCCAAAGTAATTTAGTTTTTTTATCTACGCATTTGTGTGTGTTTGATGTTTTGTATATGCACCCTTCTTTCTTACTCCGCCAAATTGTCATTTTGTTTAATCTACGTTTCTGGATAATTCGCATTAGTTTACGTTTAAATTCACGTTGTAGTCTTCTGTTTTTGTTTACCATATCGAGCACTTTTTGCATTACCTATCGTACACCTAACAGAAAGAATGCAAATGTTCTATCGAGGCTCGTATATTTTTTCCCTGGAGACAAAGCTTGCAACAAAAAACGTGACAGATGAGTATACGTTTTAGGAATATTGTTGTTATTTGTGAGTATATTTTTTCCCTGGAGACAAAGCTTGCAACAAAAAACGTGACAGATGAGTATACGTTTTAGGAATATTGTCCTTATTTGTGTGTGTGTGTGTGTGTGTTTTGGCTGGTTTCCATCCTAAGGTATCCAAGACTGCCACTTTCTCCCTTTCTATTGCATTTTTTTAAAAAAACGGGGACAATTGACTTGAAACTATTATTGAAACGACGTCTAGGAAATTGTCAAAAGAGGAGAGAGATTTTCAACTGGCTTAGAGCAAAAGGCTTTTCAATTTATTTTCTACAAGAAACGCACAGTTCAGAAAAATCAGTGTCGATTTGGTTAGCCGAATGGGGCTATAAAGCTCTCTTTAACAGTTGCAACAGTGCCAGTGCAGGAGTAGCTATCCTATTCAACTTCTCCTTTCTTGTGTGGGAAATGAGGATAAAAGGCCCACACTCTCTCAGTATTATCGTCCAGATTTAATCGTTTCTCGTCCAGAGATTGAAAACAGCCCTAGCACAAAACTACACAATTGAAAAAAATATATCCTACTCATACGAAACTAACTTGTACACGACATTCTGGTCTCCGCTAGGCGAGTCTTCCAGTCCTAGTATATCCATTCTGTAGAGCTCCTCATAGTCATTTGATGCTGTTTATGCAAGAAACATACTGTCCAGATCCGTCTCTGAGCCAAAACGTGTTAACTCGGCGACAGGCTCTCCTATTGCTCCGGTTCGCTGGGCTTCTTGAGTTTTCATCTTTGCGTAGTCGCTTGCTCCCAAAATCACGTGAACAGGGAGTTGACTCTTGCTGTCGGTATCCTCCATTCTCACTCCTCTCAGATGTGGGTACCGTTGGAGTAGTTCCTTGTAGTTTGGGTTTTCAACAGATAACAGTTCTGAGCGTTCAACTGAGGGAGCCCATTCTCTATAAGCCTGCTGGCTTCTTTTGGGCTTCCTCGCCATGAGATTGTAAACAGTAAGACTTTTTTTTTTTTTTTCTTCTCTCTCTTGTACCCCTTATGGCGAATAAATAAATGAAAATGAAATGAAAAATGAAAAATGAAAGGTGCTAGTTTTAAGCGATCCAGTATAACCTGAGGCATACGATACTGTTGCGCCTGTGTCAAGAAGAGCTCGGCAGGTCACGCCATTCACGTTAACCAACACAATAGGATGACATACTTTCTCCTCGTTCAGAGACGCCGTTAAAGCCACTCCCTCACTGTTAGTATGCTGATCTCTTCCCTCTGCTTTGTCACAAATTTGTCACAACCGCAATTGTTTGGCGATTGTGATTTTGTGTTGAATTCGCAGATTTCTTGTCAAAGAGAAAAAAAAAATAACAAAAACAAAAACCCGGTATCTTGCCATTTGATCACGGCGCCCGCTGAATTCGAGGTCACTTTCGATTTTACAATTTACTTGTGCAGCCAAAAGAACAATAAAAAAAATTGAACGTGGCAAAAATCTCCCAACTGTTTTCCGCTGATGGTTTCTTTTTATATTCGCATTTCAAAATTTATGTTGTTTTCATGTCGTAAATTTTGTTGCTGATGGCAAAATATTTTATTTTTGAGGTCACCCATCTAGACACTAACCCCGCCGTACAGGGGTAAACTTTTGTATTACAAAGCTGTCAGACGCTCAGACTTGTGGTGAAAAAGAAGTTGTGAGGGAACTTGAAAATGATCAACATCTCAGCCTCGAAGCCAATGTTTCTCGATTCCCTTGCATTTTCTTCAATCTTTCTGGGTGTAGTATTTTGCTAGTAACCACATGTCCTCTCAGAAGGCTATTTACCTAAGACATCTACCATGGCACTACAATGAGATACGGTACCAAAACAATATCGTGTACTATTAGAGCTACATGTTACGCAAAGACAACTGGAATCTCCTGGGAGACAAAACGCAGCTCAGTTGACAATATGGAATAAAGCGCTGTGTTACTGCACTACCACACGTACACAATGCTTGCCTATTTTTTTCTCTTCTCTTGGCATTTAGAAGTTCTCACCGGCAGAAGCCCTATCGATCGCAGCATGTGCTCTTCGTCTTTGTCACCTTTAAATAGACCGCTTTCATAAATGGCAACCACCTTCATATTCCTTTGCATCTATGTAAATTACACCAACTGCGTTCATTTTGAAACAAAAGGCGCGTTTACACGACAGAGGAAAAATGGCACGGGTCCGATAAAAAGTGGAACGGTTCCAGGCATTTTTGTAAAGAAACAGTGAACTCTTATCCGTTCCGCTACGGGACCATAGGCGCCTATGGACCCGTGCCATTTTTCCTCTGTCGTGTAAACGCGCCTAAAGTTTATTTTCTGTCCCTTGTAGCATCATTTTGCACCCCTCTTCGCTCGGGCGCAAATGATACTGCTCGGGCCACAAATAAACTATATGCCCCAAAGCTGGCCACGATTCGGAAGTAATCATTGGGTATTTTTTATCATTCCAATTAGTGTACTTCTTTCTGCCTATGGCCTGGGGAGCGACTTAAGAAATCCTCTTCTCACCTTTTGTAGCGGCGTCATTTCAAGAAAAGCGCATATAACAAAGCGCACTATTTCCCCTTCTTCCCCTTTCGGGTCATGATGGCATGAAGCCAATTAAATAAATTAAAGGACGTTTGTTTCTTATAGCGTCATTTTCATTTCATATGTCACGAAATCTTATCTATCCCTTGATCTCGAAAACGAGTTTCTGTCTCTTATATCACCCCATCTTGAAAACTCTCGTCGCTGTTTTCGACCGCCCCGCTCTTCGGTGGTCAATCTTTTCTTTCTTTACACAATTGAGATTATCAAATCCTCCTGTTTGAAACACCAGCCGACGCAGCACTGAGGTACAAACCCAACTTATCTATCAATGAATCTAGTCAGCTTAGCTTTAGCCACTGGTGTCTGATTGTTTCGGCCGGTATAGACCTCTTTCATAATGGCGGCCAACTAAAAGATTATTTTGTTTTAATGCTAATAAGCCTTTCTAGCCTCGCTACGACGAGCAAATTTCAAAAGAACATATATGCGCGACAAAAGTGATGTGGTTATCATTGTGGGCCGGATCACTTAAAACGGACTGAAAGAGCTTATTGGTTAAAATCTCACGGCGCTCGCACAAGCGGACCGGCCCCGTTAGCGAAAGCGCATCTTGGTGAGCGCAATCCGGAAAGACAATTCGCATTGGGCGCTTCTGAAGCCTCTCAATATCAGCAGAGATACTTCAGGGAGGCTACTGTGGAAAATAGGTACGCATTGTGTACGTGTGGTAGTGCAATAACTTGACAAAGTGCTTTATTCCATAACTGTCAACTGCGCTACGTTTTGTTTTCCAGGACGTAATATGTTGCTCTAATACTACACGATATTGTTTTGGTACCGTAAATCATTACAGTACCATGGTAGATGTCTTCGGTAAATAGCCCCCTGAGAAGACATGTAGCTACCAGTAAAATACTAAACCAGCTTTCTCAAATTGTTTTCTGGGAGGAGGTTATAAGGAAAGTGGAGACGGTTTTGGTGCCAAAGGCACCCGAGCGAGTATCATCTCCAGTGACTTTACTTTAGAGATAAAATTTTGTTGTCTGTTTTGTCTTTCTTTCTCACTTCGTTGTAATAAAAATAAGACATTTTCTGACTGGAAGGAGACGGTCAAACTTTCTGAGGAGGTGACCCATTGAGCCGTCAACCGGCCGGTTTTGAGAAGGCTGCTAAACCCAGAAAGATTGAAGAGAATTAATGGGAATCAAGAAACATTGGCTTCGAGGCTGACATGAAGCTCAACTTCTTAAAGCGTGTACTCTGAGCGTATGACAGCACCCTTCCAACAGACTTGTTTATTTTGGTGTTTCACCCATTTATTTTCCGTTGCGGTTGTTTGGTGACAAGAGGATTTGAAAAGGCTCTTCAGCTTTGTTTTCCCTCTCACCTATAAACACAAAGGCGGCCTCCGCTTCTCTATTTTTCATACAGATGTAATTTTTTAAAAGGAAATTGGAGCGAAAAATTGCATGAATAAATTACAAGAGAAGAAAGAGGTTATCAGTGAAATCAACAGACACAGACTAGCCGATATAATCTACATGTTTACCAATCAGCCAAATTAAAGTAGTGTTGCTGAATGTACACTTACACTCGATGACTAAAAGATTTCGACATACGTGAAAATTAATTTGCGATTTTTTAATGTTTCATTTAATTCAGAAGAGCTCATCTTTCCTATTACTGGGCAATTTTTTTTAGCACAGCGCCGTGGGAATTTAACACAAACAAGCTGATGAAAGCTACATTTTTTGCTGATCGATCGCTTCAATGATCGCAATCCGTTAAAGTGAAACTTAGTGATTCGGCGGAGACAATGAACAAACAGGAGAACCCGTGAAAGGAGGACCGAGTGTTGAAAGCAAGGGAGAATATGGTTGGTGAAGTATGTACCCCAGAAGTGGACAGGAGTGGACTGACTGAAAAACAATTTCATCAGGCTAGACAGTTGTTAATTGAAGAAGCAGATGCATTTGCGAAGATCGGGTTACAGTGACATTGTGTGTATTCCAGAGTTACAGATATCACGCTTACTGATACTCAGCCAGTTCAGGAGAGCTTTCTTCAGTTTCTTGCAATACCACGAAGTTTATTTCCAGAAGTGAAGGTCTACATTGAAAATCTGCTTAACCGACGGTTCATCAGGAAATCTAAGTCACCTTTCTCGAGTAGTGTTGTTCGTGTACGTAAAAAGGAGGGTGGGATGAGACTTTCCATCGATACGAATGATTCCGAATAACGTGTTCAGCTGTTCACGTAAATGAGTTAACTCCTACTGCTAAATGCGACCGGTCGAACGAAAATTTCTTAGCAATAAAGGAAAAGAAAAGAGAAAAAAAAAAAGTAATATTTATTACGGGAGCGCTGATTGGCAAAGTTAATTCTTCCAATAAATAATCTTTAAAATGAATGCTGAATTCCAGTCTTCTAATTCTGCGCCATGAACCGAAAAAAAGAGCTTCAATAGTCCACACTACCATGAGTTTTCTTAACTTCCAATTAGGAAATAAAAACAGACAGCAAAAACCGAGGAATAGAGGAGTAACTTTGCAGCGCTTGAAACCAAGATGCTCTGAAAATTGGGGAAACTCGTGTTCATTGAAAAGATGCGCAGATGACTAGTCGGGTGACAAGTCTACTTCAGCGCGCGACTCGAAGCTAACTGGGCATACGAACATGGATCGTGTCTTGACTTCTAAACTCGTATGGGTATATCTGTTTCGCAAACGGATATAAAATGGTGGACTTGAAAATAGTCTACGGGAACCAATACTAATTGAATATGGAACATTTTCACAAAGAAAGCTTAAATTGACTCAAATCCACTATGTAAAATGGCGTGGTACTAATATATCACGGAAGAAACCATTTTCCGTTTTCGAACCGATTTCGTTTGCGTGACACGTGATACTTTGCATATGCCAAAGTCGTCTCGCCCTGAACGCAAAGTCACGCAACGTTATCTATTATTAACAGTTCCTTCTCGATTTTCAACACTATCCACACATATCAGGAAAATAAACGCAGTTTAAGCATTTCATAGCGCGTAAAAAGATTAAAAGAAGTTTCAAAAGTGTGAAAGGAGACCGAATCATCTTTCTGGTCATCGTGATTCACAGCTCGAATGAAATTACTCTCTTGAAGTATGCAAGCTTTCAAAATTGTCTAGCAGCACGATCGTATAACTTAATTCTCGGAACTAGAACAAATGATAAAATAATAAGGTTTAGCGAAGTGATTTATGACAGGCAGTTTGCGTGGACCACACCGTCAGAAATTGTTGTGAATTTCAGACAAGCCAATCGAACAAATTCTACGTTGACATACAATGATTAACTTACGAAACCAAACAACAGGATTAACTTACCCACGCTGTGGTCATAAAGTTCCAAAACCATCGAAATAAGAACACACAATGATAGTCTCGTTAAAGTCATCCTGTATGATTCGTGGCAATCGTTCAAAAATGGCGGAGGCTGAAAGAACTCATCTTTGTGTTCATCAGTGACCTAACGATTTCAGAATTCGTAAGGCGTGACTTGAATTGAATAGCGGAAGTCTAAAACACGTCAGCCTAGGCAAAATTTATCTATATTTGGAAAATTCGTGTGGATGTGATATAGTCGAAAACAAAGCGGGGCATTCGAAAATAAAACAGCCACTGATTTGAAGAGCGATAAGAAATCACTTACTTAATATCGCAAAAATTTCTTAATTTTACAGCACGCAAACCAAGGTGGCTTCACAACCACTTATCTTCTTGGTTAATTCAAGTATTATTTGGATTGAATAGTTTCTCTTTCCCTTCAAGTTATTTCCGATAGATCATGTGCAGAGGCTTAACTTGTATTCTTGCTATGATGCCATGACGTAATGTCTGTGTCCAAAACTTATTCTCGGACTCCATTCGTTTGTGAACGATTCGTTACATGTGAGTGAACAATACTATCTATGAAGCATGATAATGAGGAAAAATGCAGACAGTGACATCACAAGGTTGAATTTGTGTAATTGTAGTGTAAAATAGGGAGCTTTTTGACACAGGGCAACCGGAAGTGCATGGGCACCCAACGAGAATATTGTTCAAAACCACTTAAACATAGCATTGTTAAACGTATTTTAGTATTTAAAAGGTAGATATAGGCATATTTTTATCCCCTAAAAATTTTTCATCTGTTCGGACTTCCTAGCTGAAAGTCTAGTGATCCGAAAATTATAGGGATCAAAACTTGCCTTTTCGAAAATTTCAGCCAGAAAAAAGGCTCCCGTAAATTCTAGGTGACCTTTTTAGGGCAAAAATCCGTTTAAAATGGGCAATTTTACCATTTTTCAGATGTTCGAAAATCCTAGGAGAGGCAGGCACGCAAGACATTTTACAACAAATGTTCCGAAAATTCTAGATCTCAAATCGTCTTCCGAACAGATATTTTCCGAAAATTGACGTTGGGTGCCCCTGGAAGTGAGATGTGTTCGCTTTAGAACCACATTCGTATTGCTTAGTATCGTTTCTCCATTGGGGAAAATTAGTTCCAAAATCTTTGAGAGAGTTGAATGTACTGTCCTGCCATGCGATATGTTCACTGCCGGCTGCCGCTTGCGGCACAAAAACGTCGCGTGCTTAAGAGGCTGTCTCCGCGGTAAAAGCGGTCCGGTCGATCTGGTTTGAAAAATAGATTTCGCTCGTTTCTTGTGTTGCAAGACTTTCGTGTGCTTATACTAAAACCACAATCCGCTTGATCGGATCATTTAAATTATTAGGGTATCCTTGGTTCACCCGCTCTGGCGCCCTATATCGAGGCTTCAATTTGACTCAACTTTGAAGATCAATTTATCAAGAACTAACGAAGCCTGTGCAAAACGAAAACGAAAGCCAGTCACTTCATGTCTTTTGAATACACAAAGGGGACTTTCATTATATGACGGTACCAGCGAGACTTTAAGGGCACCCCTGTCATACAGCCTGATCTGACAAGCGAACACCGATCAACTTCAAACTCTATTTATGAAAAAGTGAGGCGGTCTTTTTCAATAAAAAAAAACGCAGCTGGAAAGTAAGTACCATACTGTTGTGTAGGGGCGTCAAAAGGAGAGGAATAGTCCTGTCTTAAGACTCAACATTTAATAACATCGGTCAATATGGCGGAAAACCAACACAGACTAAGCACATGGTCACAATTTACCCATGATTCTTCTGGGGCTCGTAAAATAATAATTAACAAGATATGACACATACATAATGTCATTGCGGAGAGAAACGGCTTGCGGCCCGTCCTTGCAATTGATAGAATAATTATAGCTCTCTGAACTTGCCTAGTTTCTAGTCCACGGATTATGTGGTCGGACCCATCCTTGACCAGTTGGAAACATCCTATGCATGGACATGCATACTAAAAGTCCCCAAAGATCAAAGCATGGGTAAGTTCCTTTTGCCTATGTCATGAAAACGAGTCTGTCAACCGGAAGTTGCCGTTTAGCGCTTTTCATTGGTATAATTCGAGTCACTTCGCCAAAACTAAGAACCTATTCTTCGGAACAATGATTTTAGGGCCTTCATCGTGAAAGAACTTTCCACAAATTATATTTAAATTAGTGAATTATTAAAGTCTATTTAGAGTTTGCGTAGCCAGCAGTGAGATCTCATTTTGCCGAACATTACGAGCTTTACCAGTAAGCTAGACGCGTAGGCTTTGAAATCGGGCCGATCGCTAATTCAGGCGCGACCGCAGACTGATTTTCTTAAGTGACAAAATGTAAAAGAAACTGATTTAATTGTTGTCTACTTTGAGTGGTATGAATAAGAGTATCATATCATTAATTACTTTTAAAAAAGACAGTCTCTCTCTGTTCAGTCTCAGCGTCTTTATATACTATTGCCGCGTTTTCCAGGTTCTCGTCGCTATTTGTTGTATCCAGTGAAACTATGATACAAAAGTAATAAAAAAATCAATAAAATTAAAATAAGACCAGAAATCTTATAGACATAACTAAGTGATTATAACTAGTACATAATAACATCATACCTGTCTGATGAAGATGAGGTACAGGTACTTTCAGAGCTTCCGAATACAGCAGTACATTCAAAGCAGCGTCGACAATGAGGTGCGCACGCACTGCACGAGAAATAGCTTTTCCGGCCATTATATGGTCTA
>NC_090872.1:47897742-47907742 GCF_036669935.1 Montipora foliosa
AAAAAAATTCGGCCAAAACCGAAAACCGCATACAAAACCGTCAGAAAACCGATACAATGGCGGTAAGTGCGGCATACAGAGCAAACTACACTAACACTTTATTTCATCAAAGTATTTGTGAATGTCATGGACTTGTCTAAGGCCTTTATATCTTTTAGTATCTGCTAAAATCATAGGCTTTATTTCTGCCGCTCTCTCGAGCCCGGACTTTTTGGGCTCATTTTCCCTTAATTCCTTAGTATTGCATTGCGCATTCCTACTGCGCACGATTTTCGCCTCATGAGCGCGCACATGAGCACGTGCGCGTACAAAACGTAAGAGATTTCCCTCAAACTAAGCCCGATAGCGAAATAGCTGCTCCTTTTCTCTCAAACGAGCACGGTGACCCCCGATTTTTTTTTCAGGTATTTGCTAAGAACAGCCTAATGAAGAACATATTGGAAGAAGAAAAAAAGTTTGATAGTAGAACATGAATTTTTTTTGGAAAACAGTTCCGTACTGAGAGTATTTTACCCAAGGCGAGGACTTCAAGCTAACCACGGAACTGTCCCAAAAAGTGCACTATTCCCACAACCAGGCAATCAAAAACGGCGTAAATGAAGCAATACTGCTTATGTGAATAAAAGAAGTTTTATTTTCAAAATAAAATTTTGTGTCTTTGACGTAATCAAGACTTAATTCTGTGTGAAGGTGATTCGAATTTTTAACGCGCAAACAGTGAAAATACCCCATTTCAAGAGCCTGCTGACGCGTAAAGAAGCACGGTGACCCCATTTTTTTATTGCCTTTTTTTTAATGTTCATATCATGAATGTTAATTATGCCAAATTTCCAAAAAAGTTTGATAGTAGAACAAGTTCAAGGGAATTACCTTAAAGCAGCCGGTAATGAAGCCAAGTTAAGTTAGGAGAATTTGCACAGAAGTCCTCTCTAAAATTGCAATTTTGCAATTGCAAAAAGCTATAGCTCAGGAAACTTCAATCAAAACTCTCTAATTGAACATTTCTATTTGATAACTAAGACCTGACAGTGCGGAGATTCGAATGGAATGTTTAATTTTGGTCTACTGATATGCGATTGCATTGAGGAAGCTAACCGGTACTGTTTGTTCCCTGTTTTACATGGCAGCAGGAACTTGCTCAAAGGTTAAATGTGGTAATAAACAGATGCTTACTTAAAACAAGAGTCGAATATTGAACCTCACCGCCCCCGGGGGGAAGACTTCCATATAACAAGGGGAGGGATGCTCGTCGGAAATTTTACATTAACCCTTAAAGGAGACCAATCTGGGCGTGGCCCAGGCGTTTCTTGACCCCTAAAAGAGACCATATCATAACACAGAAAAATAAAAAGTACAACAACTTTTAATGATGGCAAAGACATTATCATCTAATACTTTCGCTTGCGTGAAGAAATATAAAAGTGTTAATATACACTTTTAAATTTCTTCGCGCGCAACCCTAAAGGAGATCAGAGTCACTAGCTTCTCACTCATTTCATGCTCGTTCAGATCTTCATGGGGTCCTTCATCTTCATCCACTCGATACCAACTCGACACGAGTGATCCCCTACCGTGACATTTAGTTTGTCATGCATTCCTCTCAAAAACGTTGGCGTTTCGCGGCTATACAGTGTTTTCATGTGACGTCTCCGGGAATTGAGCTCTATTATCACTCACACGTTTTCATTTGTTTCGGAGGAAAAACAAGGTTAGTGATCACGTGAGTGAAAACAGGCATCTTGTACCCTATGGGACTTTACATTCTATTTATGAGGCCCTAGTACAACCTCATTTCAACTACTGCAATATTGTTTGGGAAACTGTGGAGTAACTTTGCAGGACAAACTGCAAAAACTACAAAACAGAGCAGCCCGTGTCTTGACCTACTCTAACTATGACGCTGATGTCAGCAATTTATTTGAACTCTTAAGATGGAAATCCCTAGACTCTCAAAAGTAAATTGAAAAGGCAAACAATGGTATTTAAGTCCCTACAGGGACTAGCACCTGAGTATCTCTGCTCGAAAATTGTCCATCGCGATTCTGGTTATTGTTTGAGAGACTCTGTGAATAAGGTAAATGTTCCGCAACCGCGCACAAACTACTACAAAAAAAAACAGCTTTAGCTATTTAGTGGCGCAGTTTTGTGGAACAGTTTGCCATTAGAACTAAGGAAAGCAGAGTCCCTCAATCAATTCAAACGAATGATTAAAGAGGTTATCTAAGCCAATATTCTAAACACGGCATTCATGGAAAGCAGCTTTTATTGTATGATATTGAGTAAGATAGTTAATGTAGTTTACATAGTTCTATCTACAAGTTTTTAATTGTACATATTTTTTTTAATATTACTGATGAATTGCACCGTGGTTAAATAAAGATTAAATAAATAAATAACACTCTATTCGAGATCAATTGCCGCTCAAATCTAAGAAAAACCGGAACCCAAATAGGACAAAATAGAAAAACCCAAAAAGCACATCGGATAACAAAACCGAAAAACCGCTCGTATTTTTTACGAAAACCGAAAACCAGATGCAAAAAACGAAAAACCCGCAAACCGCAATGAACACCAAAACCGAAAAACCGAAGTCTTTTGGCACAAAAACCGAAAAACCGATCTAAAAAATAGCCAAAACCGCAAAACCGAAAATCCCAATGTCCCCCTCTTTTAAAGATAACCTCCACTAAAACAACAAAATAACTTCAAAACGCAGAACGTAATGTTGACGATTAAAATTGTTCAAACTTTTTCCAATGAAAGTGTTTGTATCCGAAAAAAATGAATTTCAAAAACGCTTGGTTTGACCGGGTGCCGCAATTTTGAATAATTGTGACGTGTCGTGGTTGCCCTATTGTTCTGACACAGAGAGCGTTTGTTCTGGAACAATAGGGCAACCGTGACACGTCACAATTATTCAAGATGGCGGCGCCCGGGAATCCGAAACAAGCGTTTTTGAAATTTAATTTTTTCGAATGCAAACGCTTTCATTGGAAAAAGTTTGAGCAACTTCAATTGTAAACATTATATATGTTTTGTGGTTAAAAGTTATTGTGTTGTTTTAGTGGAAGTTTTCTTTAAGGCTTGACCACCCTAATTATTATGGTTATTTTTATTTGAAGGGAAAGCATTTGTCCAGGGCCTATAAACTTGTCAGGCAGTTAGTTATCGGTATTATTATAACTTTTCCAAAATGTTCTGTGTCACATTCTTGTCACGTGACCCGAAATCGACTTATAACAGCCGCCATATTTACCTTTTGGGACAACTGTTGGCCAAAGTCAATAATAGCACTTGTGAGGTACAGAGGAAAGGAGAGTGTCAGTGAGGATTTTGAATTGCAATAAAAATTGTTATAATTTAGAATTCCTCCACGCTAAACCTGCACACAATTGCAAAACATCTCGCACCTGAGAAACCCAGGAGCCCATGACTCAGCTAATGGGAAAAGTAACCTATTCTCTTTTGGTTCATGGGTCAATTGTATTTTCTAATTTTACGCATTCAGATTTACCTTATGCTACCTCGGGTTGCTAGAGTATTTAAAAATATATTTTGCTCGTTAATAACGCCGTTCGGAAACCGGATTTTTTTTTTATTGATGTCATTTTAATCTAGAAATTAGGCCTGTTTAGAATGCCTTTATATTTTTTCAGCAACTCAATCTCGTACCCCGAGTCCTCGGGCTTTTTGGTCAGCGGGTGAGCGCCCGGAAAGACTCTGGATTGGTCGCTTGCATGACAATAACAGTCCGACAGGAAGTTGCTAAGTAGTTTGGAAACCCCAGAATTTGGAGGGGGATTCAAAATCTAAAACTAGTTTTCAATGCTGTTTGTTTTTTCTACCTCATATATATAAAAATCACGGAAATAATGAAACGACGGGGTTTGAATTATGTCTAATACCGCACGGGAATTTTCCCATGCTGCCTAAAACTGTTGCTGTTGCAAAAGTACTTTGGGAAAACATTTCATCAGTCTCTTTGAGGAGAAATCCGTGGAAGAAGGTCTTGTCGAAGCCTTTCAGAATTACGGAAACATAAAATGGTAGTAGAAGAGGACATTGGTGTCGTTTGCACAAAAATTTTTCGATCGTTTTGCTTGCACGATGGTATTCTGAACGATGGACTGCACGCTGAAACACTAAAAATACACTTACCGAGAGCGTGAGAAGTTTCATCTTCACTTGCTCTTACAGCAAGCCAATGATCATTTCTCCAGTTTCTTTGATGGTGTGCAAGGCTAAATTTTTGTTTCTCGAACGCTTTCAACCCACCATTTCTACTGTTTATGTTTGTCTCTTTTCTGTTTCCATTTAAACTCAAGCATGCGCAATAAGACCGGAACCCACGTTTTCTGCGAAAATGGAGTTCATTATCCCAGAGTCTTTCCGGCTGCTCACCCGCTGACCAAAATGCCCGAGGACTCTGGGTTACGAGAATGTCAGCAGCCAGTAAAGGCCCGCTTGGTCTAAATGCGCGGAGCATACCAAATAATACAGATTTATTACATACTTCAAGAATTTTTTTGTATTTTGCTAACAGTCTACATTTTCTTTAGTTTATTGGTTGTTACTAATGGAATTATCAATAGGCTTTTACCCCAAAAAATAAGAACCCGTTTCACTGTCGTCTCCCCCACGTTTGCCGTGTTGTACATTGACTACATTTTCTTTGCTATAGGTTTCAATTTTAGAAAACCAAGAGAAAGAATGAATCTTCATAAGGAGAACGGTTTTGGAATGATTCCGTTACCACAATGACATCGAAGATACTTGAGATTGAGGCCACCATGTTGGAAGTGAGGGAATCGTCAAATATTTACCAATAACGTCAGCAAAGAAGGACATTTCTTTAAAAAAAGTCGTAAACGAAGCCAAATAGGCTGAGATAAGTTGAAACATGAAAGAAACGAGGAAAAACTGCCAAAATAGAAAAAATAAAAAGTGGTTCCCGTGAAAATGTCGACCATATATTAACAAACTCTTGACACGTCAAAATCCCATTGAAATTTTACAAAATGTCACGAAATTTGCTGATCGTTTCCTCAACCGCTTCAGAGCTACGAATGTTAGAAGTCAGCATCCTTCCCACTCCTTCCCCCCAAGGAACAAGGACTAATTAGGGTAAAGCTATGAAACATTCCGTAAGGTAATTATGGGGCTTGCCAGACTCCGAGAGATTGGCCCACCCCTATCGGTGAAAGCAGCGATAAAAATCTCCTGGTACAGCATATAAAAGATAAACCTTTTCTTTTGTTATCACGGATTCGTCAACTTAATTTTAGCCAATATCACAATCGTCTCTTATGCGAGAGGGAACCGGCCAGGCCCATAGGCTGGATATTGATGGTTTGCATCTGACGTCACGACGGCCATGTTGGTGTACAGAACAATGCAGTAAAATGCCTTTTGGGAATTTGACTCTGTTCTTATGCAAAAACTTAAAGGGCCATTTTCTATTGTTTTGTACACCAACATGGCCGTCTCATCACGTGGATACAAAACAAGAATTGTTGAGTGGGTGGTTGTTAGCGCCGATAACAGGAATGTTTAGGGGGTCCTGAGACGAGGTCCTCTTACGAGGTGTTCTGTAATTGTGTGCAGGTGTAGCGTGGAGGAATTATAAATTTGATAACTCTTATTGCAATGAAATTCAAAATCCTCACCTCCCCACCCAGCTTTACCTCTCAAGTGCTTTTATTGAATTTGGTCAGTAGTTGTCCCAAAGGGTAAATAGGGCGGCAATCTTCATTGATGTTCACCGTTTTGTGGAGGAAAAACGTCGATGTAAGAATGATAATAGCAGAGAAAAGGCAACTTAGATACCCAAAACTGATTTGCACCTTCAGGGATCCAGTACCTGGGCAGCAGAGATCGTCCTTTTTTTATAAAATCATGGAGCGAAATTCGAACAATGAAACATTTACCTGTGGCAGGTAAGCCAAGCAGAAGACCTTAAAAGAGGGTTTATTCCCCTTCAATTGACCTTTAATGCATTTAAATATATTTTTCGTTTATTTAGGGTTGTCTTAGGTCTACCTGCGTGCGAGGTTGGTGAACGCTCCCTGTTAACGAGTCTTTCAATGTGGAGCCAAAACTTAGGCAAGTTCAGAGAGCTATAAATATTCCTTCAAGGACGGGCCGCAAGGTATCTCTCCGTAATGACATTATGTATGGTACTTACTTTCCAGCTGCATTGGTTTGATTGAAAAAGACCGCAGTTTGAAGTTTATCGATGTTCGCGTGTCTGATTAAGCTGTCTCGCTGGTAGCTTCATGTTAATGAAAGTCACCTTTGTGTATTCCAAAGACATGAAGTAACTGACCATCGTTTTTGTTTTGTACAGGCTGCGTTAGTTCTCGATAAATTGATCTTCAAAGTTGAGTTAAATTAAAGCCTCGATATAGGGCGCCATCAGCGTTCGAGCGGGTGAACCAAAAATCCCTCAAAACTCAAATAATTTAAAAGATCCGATCAAGCGGATTGTGGGTTTAGTATAAGCACATGGAAGTCTTGCAACATACAAGAAATGAGCGAAATCTATTTTTCAAACCAGATCGACCGGACCACTTTTACGGAGATAGCCTCGATTGTAAGTTCCCTATGAAAACGAGATCTAAGTCCTGTGCATAAGCGAAGGATGAAGGCCAGAGATGAAGGCTGGCTTTCACTGCTGACATAGGGAAAACTACAAGCTACATACACGCAGACGCATTTAATTTGTTTAAATAGTCTTTTGTTCTGAACCGTGACTAATGATCAAAACTCTACTGAGCTCGCTTTGAGCTTGGGTATCTTGCTTGTGCTTATGCTTAGGTCGCTCGTGAAAAGAAGAATTTTAAAGGCCCACCTACTGTCCTTCAACCGACAGGCTTTTCGACCGTTTAGTTTCGCATTTGTTTTCGTAGCGATCTGATTGGATAGATTTCAGCTTTTGCAGGAACGCAATGCCGGTCGGTTGAGGGTGTTAGAGCAGTGGAGTAAGTATTATGTACTCAACAGAATATTGCATTTCTGATTAGTCAATGACAAATGCATAAAGGTTGCAGAGTACAATACGGAAGTTGCTATGGAAACACAGCGACAGAGTAATTAATAAATAAAAAACGTATGATCGTGCATTTCTTTAACCTGCGATCAGCCCCATTTTTAGAATCGCTGGCTCATTTGTTTTCCTGTGTCGTCGCTTGCCAACCACACAGTATGTACCGCGCTAAACTAAAATGGAGCCTGGTCGCAGGTTAGCATTTCTTGATTTATGGTCACTCGTGACGTTTTCAACTCGCCGACGGCTCGTGCAATTTTGCGAACTTGCAAAGCATCACTCATGCTCATAAACCCCGAAATGCGCCAGAAAGTTCATACGATTTGCCATACTGGTCAGCCATCCAATGAACACCCCTCTCAAACAGGGCTTCGCATGGGTGACAACGAAATTCGTACGCTTCAAATGCTTAGAATGTTGTTTTTCCCTCGGGAAATCACTCGCCTATTTAAGCCATAACAATTTACGTCTTTGATGGTAATATGTAAATACGGCTGACTGTTTTATTTACCTTGTTATATAAAGACTGCTGCCCCGGCATGGGCTTTTAACAGCATTTTTCAGTAAGTAAATCCCTTGATCTAAGTTAAGCTTTTACCATGATATACAAGAAAAAGTCATTAATCCTTGTTTCGCTTTATCCTAAGATATCTTGGCTTAGGAAGGTGACCTCGGGGATATTTTGGGTGTCTTGCATTTTGCAGCGACAGTACTTATTAATTATTTTGTTTCTAATTTGTTGTTATTTCCTGACGTCATTGCTACCTTAGTCTTTGGTGGCGCATCAATTAGTAACTTCCTGCTTAGTCTATAGGACTTAGCCAATATTTATTTCGATTGTACGGCTTATCCCCCTTGTTTTTCAACTTCATAGTCATACATTCTTAACCGCAGAAGATACTAAGATGCAAGAATGCACTCAACTAAATTCGACTAAACTGGTCAACTAATAGTTTATTATCACACGACAAAGTAAATTCGCTTACGAAATTGTTCTTGTAACACCAATACCACGAGATTTTGAAAAGAAGGCGAAAACATCACTTGAAAACTAAACTACTTAAATGTATGCCACACGTGCAGCACGGTTTTTCTTCTAGTTTAGAACTGATTACAATACCATTTGTTTTTTTCAGTCGTAGCGTTGCAGTTAATGGCCGTCTTCGTTGCTTTAGCTCCTCCTAGGTGACTTTTATAGCACTAACTTTGAAACAGACTATCACAAGGCACCTTTCAATCATTTCCAGTCAAAAGTAAATAGTTTACGGTACTTAAGATGTCAATCCTGGTCAGTCAATTGGTTGATACTCAGCTCAGTTTATTTCGGCAATCTTGACTCGCTCATTGCATCAGTCTTGAGGTGATCTATATCAGCATACAAAGTTGCAAGGCTCGCTCTATTGATTTTTCCGTTACTCTTTTCTGGAGAGTGACTTAGATCCGCGTATATGACACCATGGTATGGGGCAGGCATCTTTAAGGAAAATAGTAGCATTTGATAAAGTTTTCATAAAATATTGCTAGCAAAGATGACTTCGCGCGCGCTTATGTTGAAGACCCAAAGAAGATCTGGATTAAGAGGATGTTGAGGGGTGCAGTTAACTTCGAAAGTTTCTCCTCTTAAAAGGAGGTAACTGAGAAACCATGTTAAGCTGCCTTGGTAAATTTTATATGCAAATGCATTGAATTCCCAGGTAAGGACTTTAAGAGTGAATGTCCGTAAAAATCAAGCAACCTTTGAATTCCGTGGAAGGTGACCTCGGGGATATTTTGGGTGTCTTGCATTTTGCAGCGACAGTACTTATTAATTATTTTGTTTCTAATTTGTTGTTATTTCCTGACGTCATTGCTACCTTAGTCTTTGGTGGCGCATCAATTAGTAACTTCCTGCTTAGTCTATAGGACTTAGCCAATATTTATTTCGATTGTACGGCTTATCCCCCTTGTTTTTCAACTTCATAGTCATACATTCTTAACCGCAGAAGATACTAAGATGCAAGAATGCACTCAACTAAATTCGACTAAACTGGTCAACTAATAGTTTATTATCACACGACAAAGTAAATTCGCTTACGAAATTGTTCTTGTAACACCAATACCACGAGATTTTGAAAAGAAGGCGAAAACATCACTTGAAAACTAAACTACTTAAATGTATGCCACACGTGCAGCACGGTTTTTCTTCTAGTTTAGAACTGATTACAATACCATTTGTTTTTTTCAGTCGTAGCGTTGCAGTTAATGGCCGTCTTCGTTGCTTTAGCTCCTCCTAGGTGACTTTTATAGCACTAACTTTGAAACAGACTATCACAAGGCACCTTTCAATCATTTCCAGTCAAAAGTAAATAGTTTACGGTACTTAAGATGTCAACCCTGGTCAGTCAATTGGTTGATACTCAGCTCAGTTTATTTCGGCAATCTTGACTCGCTCATTGCATCAGTCTTGAGGTGATCTATATCAGCATACAAAGTTGCAAGGCTCGCTCTATTGATTTTTCCGTTACTCTTTTCTGGAGAGTGACTTAGATCCGCGTATATGACACCATGGTATGGGGCAGGCATCTTTAAGGAAAATAGTAGCATTTGATAAAGTTTTCATAAAATATTGCTAGCAAAGATGACTTCGCGCGCGCTTATGTTGAAGACCCAAAGAAGATCTGGATTAAGAGGATGTTGAGGGGTGCAGTTAACTTCGAAAGTTTCTCCTCTTAAAAGGAGGTAACTGAGAAACCATGTTAAGCTGCCTTGGTAAATTTTATATGCAAATGCATTGAATTCCCAGGTAAGGACTTTAAGAGTGAATGTCCGTAAAAATCAAGCAACCTTTGAATTCCGTGGCAAACCTTGAAAAATCGATTTCGCTCATACTTCCAAGTTTGAAAGAGTAATGTGTAGCAAGTAGCATGCTATACTTAGTTTGGGTTGTTACGGATTTATTTCGGAGAAAAATGCAAA
>NC_090872.1:47912742-47917742 GCF_036669935.1 Montipora foliosa
CCGTCTTTCTTTTTCACTTCGTTTTCAAATCCAAGCGATGAGAGATCCACGCTGGCTTTATAGTTCTCTCCGTTTCCGGTTGGGCACGTATCTGTATCTTGCATCTCAGGGTCTCTGTGAAACGTCACTTTGTCTTGATTGTCATGAATGTTAACAACTGCGTAAACATGCTGTCTTTCCTGGTCATTTAAGATGTCGCTTTTTTCTGAAGTTCCAGCTGGTGTGGATTCGTCGCAGGGAGCAAGGTACCCATCACTCGACTGTGACTGGATTAGTGCACTTTGTTCGTGGCCAAATGACTCTCTGTGGCCTGACTTTCTTTTTTCGTATTTAATATTTGTGGGAGCATTCTCTTGCTTAATTTCATGCATATCTTCATACTCCTCCATTTCCCTTTCGGAGGGAAGCCAATCAAGACGCTTTCTCAATTGGGTGCAGTTTTTCTGTTGTTGATCTACTTGTCGTCTCTTCGTGTTCGAGGCTTAAATAGGAAAGAAAAATGATAATTTAGCAAGGTGCTTGTAAAGAATTGTAGCGATGTGTCTCTCACCTTTTAGAGGTCCGAAACTAGAGAAACCTAATGGTATTAATTAACTAGCTTTTCTCAGTGCAGTGTATATATGCAGCCAGGTGGACCCTAACACACTACACTGGTAAGGTTTTACGTAGGCTTTTACCAGAAAGTCAAAGAGTCTCTGCATCACATAAGTGGTCGAGGACACAAAATGAGTACTACTGACCATGGCCAGTTCTAGAATAGCTATTTTAACGGGATCATTTTTAATCACAGATTAGCAGTTTAGGTGGCAGTTGATGGCTGCTGTAAATACGTTTTTTCTTCTAAGCGCAAACTCCAATTGGATAAAAGGTTTGTTACTATAGGTTTAACATGCGAAATTAAAACTGTCAGCAATTTTGGGCCCGCATGACAAACGTAGTTTTTCTCGTGCCAGTCCGAAGGCCTCGGTATGACTTTCACACTCGCCAGAGTTCGTTGTCATTTTCTGTTGTTCATGTAATGTTTGCACATAGTTTATTGGTTTCGCGCCTTAGCAAACGACCGTGAGTGTGATATTAAAAGCCACCAGTTATGATTTTACATGGTGTCAGAAGCGAGATAAACCCTTGAATATGAATTTAGCTGGATGCAATATCCTCAAATGGATTGGAAGGCCTAAAACTTACCGGAAAGGTGGAAGCGTTTTCGGCAACACTTGGAATTTATGTTCAGTATCCCGCTTTCCAGTAAGAAAAGGGGGAAAAGTGCAGCTATTCCCTCATATGGTGCGGTGAGAAAGGGCGAGATATCGTCAATACGTGGTCACGTATCAGCTAAGAGGATAAGAAGAAACTCAAGACTTACGAGCAGTTTGAAGGACATGTTGAACCCAAAACAAACACAGTATTTTGTGAATACAAATTCCGCAACCGCGTTCAAAGCGAAGTGGAAACAGTGGAGCAGTTCATAACGGATCCAAAACTGTTAGCCAGGGATTGTGCTTTCAAAGATCCAGACGAAATGATCACGGACAGGATTGTGTTTGGCACAAATTCTCACAAAATTCGAGAAAAGCTGATAAACCAGGGCAAAGATTTAGCCCTCGATAAGGCTGTCGAAATTGCACGAACATACGAACTATCGAGGCCACAGTTGAAATCAATGGCGCAACACAGCACTGAAGCAATCCATTCCATAGGTGACAGCCAGCCATACAGAAAGAGATTTTCGAGCACACCTTCGAAGGAAAGAGCACAATCATTTGGCAAATGTGGAGATTTGCATGCAAGAGAGACTTTCATAGGTTCTGCTATGGGGAAAACATATCGCAAATGCAGAAAGGCAAATTATTTTGTTAGAATCTGCAAGACGGGTAGCAAAGGGATACAAGAGGTAAGTAGACTAGCCTCCGAACAAGTGACAGTTTGTTTGTTGAAACCATATCTGGAGACATTAGGTCCTCATGCTCAAACCAAGACTTCGTGGATATTGAGGTAGGCCAGAACAATGAAACAGTAAATTTCAAGTTTGATACGGGTGCACAAGTGAATGTGATTCCCTTAGAATTATTCCATAAAGTAAGGTGTGACAATTCAGAGGTAACTACACAAAAACTGTGTGGATATGGCGAAAAACCTCCAAGGTGGAAGGGAAGTGCAAGTTATCTTGTCAGTACTAAGAAAGAAAAAAAAATGCTTGAAGTCTATGTGGTATCCACACAAACACCACCAGTCTTAGGGTTAACATCGTGCCTCTCCTTAAAGCGGATCAAGTTAATATTATCTGTGGAAGAAATGCAAAACCTTGGGCACAACCAAAACGACATGATAAAAGAGCACAGTGACGTGCTAGGAAGGGAACTCAAGAGAATGGAAGACCTTGGGCGGTGATAGTCAAAGTAGGTGAGCCAACAGACTGAGTGAATTCGATCGTAACGCAAGAAAAGCAGTGAACAGGCGCATTACGAGTGTGTCCCGATCCCAGATACCTAAACTACGCCATCATGCGAGGACATTACCCATTGCCAACTCTGAAGGATCTAACTCTATTGCTATCAGATGCTAAATATTTTAGTGTATTAGACTGGATATTGGCAAATTAAGCTTGATGATGAGAGCTCAATGCTAACCACTTTTAACACACCATTTGGGCGATATCGATTCACCCGTATGCCCATTGCCTGGAATAAACTGAGCTCAGGAGGTATTTCAAAAAAACTATGGACATGGCGTTCGAAGGTAGTGAGGTCCTGTGTTATCCGAAAAGGGAGTGTAGCCTGATCCAAAAAAGATTGCTGCCATTCAGGATATGGAACCTCCAAGGGACAAGCATGAGTTGGAAACCACGGTAAGCATGGTCAACTGCCTATTAAAGTTTACACCCAATATGACAGACGCCACTGCACTTTTGAGAAGTCTACTGAAGAAAGACTCAGAATTCTTATGGGATTGTGCACAGGAGGCAGCTTTAGAAATTGAAAATGTTGATTGCTCCTGCAGTGACATTAGTCTTCTTTGATGCAAGTAAGTGCGTAACAAGCATGGTCTAGGTGCGGTGTTGCTGCAGAATGACAAAGCTCTTGCATATGCTTCAAAGCCCCTCACGCCCTCAAAGCAAGACTTTACTCAAATTGAAAAAGAGATGTATGCCATAGTGTTCGGAACTGAACGATTCCATCTGTACATCTACGGCGGGCCTGTTGAGATTATCACTGATCACAAGCCTCTGGGAGCAATTTTAAGGCCCCTCCACAGCTTCAAAGAATGATGCTCCGCCTTCAAAAGTATGAGATAACAGGGGCCGCGGAGTACGTTTGAAAGTGGAGTGGGGATAGATTTTGGTATGGATCACAGAAGTGTGAGGATGGGGGGGGGGGGGGGGGGGCAGATGTTAGGAGAAAACAACAACGTAGGTACCCTGGATGCCAGAGGTTTTTTTATAGCGAGTCGCGAAGCGGGGTAGAAAAAACCTCTGGTACAGGTCGTTCAGTTCTTTGAGAACGCCAGTCCAATGGGATGCCGTCTCATATTCCCAAAGTCAGATTTTAACCCTACCAATTCGATTGGCTCGACGAACTGGTCAATTTTAACGAGTGCTTTAATTGATTTAGCAACGAAAAGTTGTTCAAACAGGTTTTCAATTGCTGTCAGCATTACTTCTCGCCTCCACTATGGCCATAATCGAAACGCTGCGAAGTATACTATATACCTTGTCGATCTCATTTCGACACTACCGTCTAGCCGATGTAACCTCCGAAGAAACAATGGTGGTACTCTCCTTTCACAACTAGAAAGATTGACCCGTAACTCGCTTGGTGACCGGGCATTTTCGGGGGCGGTTCCAGAGCTTTGGAATGAACTTCCACTCGAGCTGCTATCCTCTACTTCTGTTGACATTTTCAAATTCAAACTGAGAACATTTTTGTCAAGAAAGGCTTAATTTTACTATGTATAAAATTTTACTTTCTCTTAGCATCATAGTGTTGATTATTTTTTGCGTTCTAGAGTTCGACCTTGAAACACTTTATATGGCAAGGCTTATTTTAGTATCATTCATATAGTTTTTAGTTTCTTTAGTTTTTCTCCTGGTGTTTATGTAAAGTGCATCTGAATATTTGCGTAGAAAATGCGCTATTTAAGTTATTCTATTATTATCATTTTATTATTATATTTCCGGAAATCGAGCCGTTGAAGCCAGAACAAGTTCAGGGGATTCTACAGTTTATTTTGAATCGCGATGTATATACTGTGCTTCCGATTGGCTTCGGGGAATCACTTACCTCTCAAGCTAGTCCAGGTGTGTGCTCTCGTTTGGCTTCTCGCGGTTTTGTAAGGCGTTTTTATTATATGACTAGCTCCGTCAACTGGCAAGGTGAACCAAATCCCGCGCTGTGATTGGCTACCCGAGCAGGCAAGATGGAGCTATCTTGCCCGCTAGGGATTTCTTGCTTGGTCTCGCAAGATCAAAGATCATTTTTCGGTGTTTTATCTCATATCATAAATCCTTTATTGACCACGCTTTTTCGGTCAAGATGGCTGTATATTGGCCTCGTTCTTTGTTTTGCGTGTTTATGGACCTCGACTTTGTCTCGGTCCATAAACTCGCAAAGAAAGAACTTGGCCAATGTCCAGCCTCTTGACCGAACAAGCTTGGTCAATAACCCATATGTATGTGCACAAAATTCAACATCGGAGTTTCAAATTTGGGTCTTAATTTTCATATTCGACATCGAAGTTTTATATCCAACATTGAAGGCTTGAATTTTACATCGAAGTAAATATATAAGACGGATGTACTTATACTGTAGGATTGGTAGGTTATGTCGCACATAAATTGACTTCAGCACCCGTGGTTTCGGGTCTACTATTGGGACACAGTTCGGCTGTGTCCGCAAAATTATGAAAATCGCTGTAAACTGTTGACGATTAACCTGCAAAGCTTTCCTGTAATTTTAGACTTCTCCATTTGCCTTTTGCATTTGTAGCAAATAATCGCACTTAGG